>NC_141693.1:538574434-538801829 GCF_964263255.1 Lissotriton vulgaris | reverse complement strand
CCCTCTCACCATGGCCAGACCTCATGGAAGTCTGCCTGATCAAACTCGGAGAAAAACGACCATCGAACTCGGAGAAAAACAACCATCGGCAAGGGGCTGAGAGGCAGAAGCGTCCCCGGGCCCCTGGGGGCCCCTGGCAGGCGGGCCCCAGGACTCCTTTTCCCTCTCAGCAAGGCCAGACCTCACAGAGGTATGCCTGATCAAACTCGGAGAAAAACGACCATCGGCAAGGGGCTGAGAGGCAGAAGCGTCCCCGGGCCCCTGGGGGCCCCTGGCGGGTGGGCCCCAGGACGCATCCCCCCTCTCAGCATGGCCAGACCTCATGGAAGTCTGCCTGATCAAACTCGGAGAAAAACGACCATCGAACTCGGAGAAAAACGACCATCGGCAAGGGGCTGAGAGGCAGAAGCGTCCCGGGCCCCTGGGGGCCCCTGGCGGGTGGACCCCGGGATGCCTTCCCCCTCTCAGCATGGCCAGACGTCATGGAAGTCTGCCTCATCAAACTCTTAGAAAAACGACCATCGAACCCTGATATAAACGACCATCGACAAGGGGCCGAGAGGCAGGATTGTTCCCGGGCCCCTGGGGGCCCCTGGCAGGCGGGCCCTGGGACGCCTTTCCCCTCTCAGCATGGCCAGACCTCACGGAGGTATGCCTGATCGAACTCGGAGAAAAACGACCATCGGCAAGGGGCTGAGAGGCAGAAGCGTCCCCAGGCCCCTGGGGGCCCCTGGCGGGTCGGCCCTGGGACGCCTTCCCCCTCTCAGCATGGCCAGACCTCATGGAAGTCTGCCTCATCAAACTCTTAGAAAAACGACCATCGAACCCTGATAAAAACGACCATCGGCAAGGGGCTGAGAGGCAGAAGCGTCCCCGGGCCCCTGGGGGCCCCTGGCGGGTGGGCCCCGGGACGCCTTCCCCCTCTCAGCATGGCCAGACCTCATGGAAGTCTGCCTGATCAAACTCGGAGAAAAACTACCATCGAACTCGGAGAAAAACAAACATCGGCAAGGGGCTGAGAGGCAGAAGCTTCCCCGGGCCCCTGGGGGCCCCTGGCAGGTGGGCCCTGGGACGCCTTTCCCCTCTCAGCATGGCCAGACCTCATGGAAGTCTGCCTGATCAAACTCGGAGAAAAACAACCATCGAACTCGGAGAAAAACGACCATCGGCAAGGGGCTGAGAGGCAGAAGCGTCCCCGGGCCCCTGGGGGTCCCTGGCAGCCCCCGGGACGCGATTCCCCTCTCAGCATGGCCAGACCTCACGGAGGTATACCTGATCGAACTCGGAGAAAAACGACCATCGGCAAGGGGCTTAGAGGCAGAAGCGTCCCCGGGCCCCTGGGGGCCCCTGGCGGGTGGGCCCCGGGACGCTTCCCCCCTCTCAGCATGGCCAGACCTCATGGAAGTCTCCCTGATCAAACTCGGAGAAAAATGACCATCGAACTCGGAGAAAAACGACCATCGGCAAGGGGCTGAGAGGCAGAAGCGTCCCCGGGCCCCTGGGGGCCCCTGGCAGGCGGGCCCCAGGACGCCTTTTCCCTCTCAGCAAGGCCAGACCTCACAGAGGTATGCCTGATCAAACTCGGAGAAAAACGACCATCGGCAAGGGGCTGAGAGGCAGAAGCATCCCCGGGCCCCTGGGGGCCCCTGGCAGTTGGGCCCCGGGACGCATCCCCCCTCTCAGCATGGCCAGACCTCATGGAAGTCTGCCTGATCAAACTCGGAGAAAAACAACCATCGAACTCGGAGAAAAACGACCATCGGCAAGGGGCAGAGAGGCAGAAGCGTCCCTGGGCCCCTGGGGGCCCCTGGCAGGCGGGCCCCGGGACACCTTCCCCCTCAAACTCGGTGAAAAAGGACCATCGGCAATGGGCTGAGAGGCAAGAGTGTCCCCAGGACATGGGGGCCCCGGCGGGCAGGCCCCAGGGCTGCTTTCCCCTGATTCAGAATCTCCGGAGGTCTGACTGACCCTCTCCCTAGTAATCCGGAGGAACATTACCCCCCTTTTTTGTAATCTGTGCACTCGAGGTCACATAGGGGACCCAAGCGACGAACGAGCCCGACCTCCTGGAGCCCTGGCTGGGATCCGGGAGGCGAATGGCACCTCATCGGGACTTCCAGGGAAGTTCGGTCATCTGGTCGCCCCATAGGAAAGCATTGTGGTCGACCAGATGGCCGAGGGAATCGGGGCGACCAGATGAAAGAGGAGCCGTCTGGACACCCTGTGCCCCAACGAAGGAGTCAGCGGGCTCCGCGGCATGGCCGACCGGAGGCCCAGAGCCCCAAAGCCCCAGCTGGGCCCCAGCCATGGAGGCTCCCAGGGGGCCCCGACAGGCCCTCCGACCCGGGGCCCCCTGGCACTTTGACAAGCAGGGAGGACTGCCCGGGCACAACGGAACCCCGACCTGGGCTCTTGGCAGTGCAGCAGGCCGGGGGACAGGGCCCAGGGCCCGAGCACCCAGCTCGGGGCTCTGGGGCTCCGGGGCTCTGTGCCTCCGGGCCTCCGGGGCTCTGGGGCTGCAGGGATGCAGGGCTCGGGGACTGCAGGGCTCCAAGGCTCGGGGGGCTGCAGGGCTCCGGGGCTGCAGGGCTGCAGGGCTCCAGGGCTCGGGGGCTCCAGGGCAGCAGGGCTGCAGGGTTCCGGGGCTCCATTGCTCCAGGGCTCCAGGCCTCCGGGGCTGCTGGGCTGCTGGGCTCCAAGGTTTCGGGCCTCCATGGCCCGGGACCCATGGAGCCCGTCCCGGGTACTTTCCCACTCTGCGGCCCGAAGGAGGGAGCCCCGAATGCCTGGGAGGTGCTGCCCGGGCATCGCTCATCTGGTCCCCAGCAGGGAACCACCAGCCCCGGGAGGGTGTTTGGGCATACCCCTGCACCTACTAATCCGGAGGAAAATTACCCCCCTTTCTTGTAATCTGTGCACTCGAGGTGACAGAGGGGACCCAGGGCACAAAAGTGCCCAACCTCCTGGAGCCCAGGATGGGATCCGGGAGGCGAATGGCACCTCATAAGGACTTCCAGGGAAGTCCGGCCATCTAGTCGCCCCATAGGAAAGAATTGCGGCCGACCAGATGGCCGAGGCGAGAGGGGCGACCTGATGGCCGGGACCGAAAGGACGCCCATCTGCCTGCCTCGGGCCTGTAGGGCTCAGGAGCTGCAGGGCTCCGGGGCTCCGGGGCTGCAGGGCTCGGGGACTGCAGGGCTTCACGGCTCGGGGGGCTGCAGGGCTCCGGGGCTCCAGGGCTCCAAGGCTGCTGGGCTCCAGGGCAGCAGGGCTCCAGGGCTCCAGGGCCCAGGACCCATGGAGCCTATCCCGGGTACTTTGCCACTCTGCGGCCCGGAGGAGGGAGCCCCGGATGCCTGGGAGGTGTTCCCCGGGCATCGCCCATCTGGTCCCCAGCAAGGAACCACCAGACCTGGGAGGGTGTTTGGGCATACCCTTGCACCTACTAATCCGGAGGAAAATTACCCCCCTTTCTTGTAATATGTGCACTCGAGGTGACAGAGGGGACCCAGGGCACGAACGTGCCCGACCTCCTGGAGCCCTGGCTGGGATCCGGGAGGCGAATGGCATCTCATAGGGACTTCCAGGGAAGTCCGGCCATCTAGTCGCCCCATAGGAAAGCATTGCGGGCGACCAGATGGCCGTGGCGAGAGGGGCGACCAGATGGCCGGGACCGAAATGATGCCAATCTGCCTGCCCCGGGCCTTTAGGGCTCAGGAGCTGCAGGGCTCCAGGGCTCCGGGGCTCTGGGGCTCTGGGGCTGCAGGGATGCAGGGCTCGGGGACTGCAGGGCTCCACGGCTCGGGGGGCTGCAGGGCTCCAGGGCTCCAGGGCTCCAGGGCTTCAGGGCTCCAGGGCTGCAGGGCTCCAGGGCTCTGGGGCTTCAGGGCAGCAGGGCTCCAGGGCTCCGGGGCTCCGGGACCCATGGAGCCCGTCCCGGGTACTTTCCCACTCTGCGGCCCGGAGGAGGGAGCCCCGAATGCCTGTGAGGTGCTGCCCGGGCATCGCTCATCTGGTCCCCAGCAGGGAACCACCAGCCCCGGGAGGGTGTTTGGGCATACCCTTGCACCTACTAATCTGGAGGAAAATTACCCCCCTTTCTTGTAATCCGTGCACTCGAGGTGACAGAGGGGACCCAGGGCACAAAAGTGCCCGACATCCTGGAGCCCAGGATGGGATCCGGGAGGCGAATGGCACCTCATAGGGACTTCCAGGGAAGTCCGGCCATCTAGTCGCCCCATAGGAAAGCATTGCGGGCGACCAGATGGCCGTGGCGAGAGGGGCGACCAGATGGCCGGGACCGAAATGACGCCAATCTGCCTGCCCCGGGCCTTTAGGGCTCAGGAGCTGCAGGGCTCCAGGGCTCCGGGGCTCCGGGGCCCTGGGGCTGCAGGGATGCAGGGCTCGGGGACTGCAGGGCTCCACGGCTCGGGGGCTGCAGGGCTCCGGGGCTGCAGGGCTCCAGGGCTCCAGGGCTCCAGGGCTCCAGTGCTGCAGGGCTCCAGGGCAGCAGGGCTCCAGGGCTCCGGGGCTCCGGGGCTCCAGGGCCCGGAACCCATGGAGCCCGTCCCGGGTACTTTCCCACTCTGCGGCCCGGAGGAGGGAGCCCCGAATGCCTGGGAGGTGCTGCCCGGGCATCGCTCATCTGGTCCCCAGCAGGGACCACCAGCCCCAGGAGGGTGTTTGGGCATACCCTTGCACGTACTAATCCGGAGGAAAATTACCCCCCTTTCTTGTAATCCGTGCACTCGAGGTGACAGAGGGGACCCAGGGCACAAAAGTGCCCGACCTCCTGGAGCCCAGGATGGGATCCGGGAGGCGAATGGCACCTCATAGGGACTTCCAGGGAAGTCCGGCCATCTAGTCGCCCCATAGGAAAGAATAGCAGGCGACCAGATGGCCGAGGCGAGAGTGGCGACCTGATGGCCGGGACCGAAAGGACGCCAATCTGCCTGCCCCGGGCCTTTAGGGCTCAGGAGCTGCAGGGCTCCAGGGCTCCGGGGCTCCGGGGCTCTGGGGCTGCAGGGATGCAGGGCTCGGGGACTGCAGGGCTCCACGGCTCAGGGGGCTGCAGGGCTCCGGGGCTGCAGGGCTCCAGGGCTCCAGGGCTCCAGGGCTCCAGTGCTAAAGGGCTCCAGGGCTCTGGGGCTTCAGGGCAGCAGGGCTCCAGGGCTCCGGGGCTCCAGGGCCCGGGACCCATGGAGCCCGTCCCGGGTACTTTCCCACTCTGCGGCCCGGAGGAGGGAGCCCCGAATGCCTGGGAGGTGCTGCCCGGGCATCGCTCATCTGGTCCCCAGCAGGGACCACCAGCCCCAGGAGGGTGTTTGGGCATACCCTTGCACGTACTAATCCGGAGGAAAATTACCCCCCTTTCTTGTAATCCGTGCACTCGAGGTGACAGAGGGGACCCAGGGCACAAAAGTGCCCGACCTCCTGGAGCCCAGGATGGGATCCGGGAGGCGAATGGCACCTCATAGGGACTTCCAGGGAAGTCCGGCCATCTAGTCGCCCCATAGGAAAGAATAGCAGGCGACCAGATGGCCGAGGCGAGAGTGGCGACCTGATGGCCGGGACCGAAAGGACGCCAATCTGCCTGCCTCGGGCCTGTAGGGCTCAGGAGCTGCAGGGCTCCGGGGCTGCAGGGCTCGGGACTGCAGGACTCCACGGCTCGGGGGGCTGCAGGGCTCCGGGGCTCCAGGGCTCCAGAGCTCCAGGGCTCCAGGGTTCAAGGGCTCCAGGGCTGCAGGGCTCCGGGGCTCCAGGGCTGCTGGGCTCCAGGGCAGCAGGGCTCCAGGGCCCTGGACCCATGGAGCCTATCCCGGGTACTTTGCCACTCTGCGGCCCGGAGGAGGGAGCCCCGGATGCCTGGGAGGTGTTCCCCGGGCATCGCCCATCTGGTCCCCAGCAGGGAACCACCAGACCTGGGAGGGTGTTTGGGCATACCCTTGCACCTACTAATCCGGAGGAAAATTACCCCCCTTTCTTGTAATCTGTGCACTCGAGGTGACAGAGGGGACCCAGGGCACGAACGTGCCCGACCTCCTGGAGCCCTGGCTGGGATCCGGGAGGCGAATGGCATCTCATAGGGACTTCCAGGGAAGTCCGGCCATCTAGTCGCCCCATAGGAAAGAATTGCGGGCGACCAGAAGGCCGAGGCGAGAGGGGCGACCTGATGGCCGGGACCGAAAGGACGCCAATCTGCCTGCCTCGGGCCTGTAGGGCTCAGGAGCTGCAGGGCTCCGGGGCTCCGGGGCTGCAGGGCTCGGGGACTGCAGGGCTCCACGGCTCGGGGGGCTGCAGGGCTCCGGGGCTCCAGGGCTCCAGGGCTCCAGGGCTGCAGGGCTCCGGGGCTGCTGTGCTCCAGGGCAGCAGGGCTCCAGGGCTCCAGGGCCCAGGACCCATGGAGCCTATCCCTGGTACTTTCCCACTCTGCGGCCCGGAGGAGGGAGCCCCGAATGCCTGTGAGGTGCTGCCCGGGCATCGCTCATCTGGTCCCCAGCAGGGAACCACCAGCCCCGGGAGGGTGTTTGGGCATACCCTTGCACCTACTAATCTGGAGGAAAATTACCCCCCTTTCTTGTAATCCGTGCACTCGAGGTGACAGAGGGGACCCAGGGCACAAAAGTGCCCGACCTCCTGGAGCCCAGGATGGGATCCGGGAGGCGAATGGCACCTCATAGGGACTTCCAGGGAAGTCCGGCCATCTAGTCGCCCCATAGGAAAGCATTGCGGGCGACCAGATGGCCGTGGCGAGAGGGGCGACCAGATGGCCGGGACCGAAATGACGCCAATCTGCCTGCCCCGGGCCTTTAGGGCTCAGGAGCTGCAGGGCTCCAGGGCTCCGGGGCTCCGGGGCCCTGGGGCTGCAGGGATGCAGGGCTCGGGGACTGCAGGGCTCCCCGGCTCGGGGGCTGCAGGGCTCCGGGGCTGCAGGGCTCCAGGGCTCCAGGGCTCCAGTGCTGCAGGGCTCCAGGGCAGCAGGGCTCCAGGGCTCCGGGGCTCCAGGGCCCGGGACCCATGGAGCCCGTCCCGGGTACTTTCCCACTCTGCGGCCCGGAGGAGGGAGCCCCGAATGCCTGGGAGGTGCTGCCCGGGCATCGCTCATCTGGTCCCCAGCAGGGACCACCAGCCCCAGGAGGGTGTTTGGGCATACCCTTGCACGTACTAATCCGGAGGAAAATTACCCCCCTTTCTTGTAATCCGTGCACTCGAGGTGACAGAGGGGACCCAGGGCACAAAAGTGCCCGACCTCCTGGAGCCCAGGATGGGATCCGGGAGGCGAATGGCACCTCATAGGGACTTCCAGGGAAGTCCGGCCATCTAGTCGCCCCATAGGAAAGAATAGCAGGCGACCAGATGGCCGAGGCGAGAGTGGCGACCTGATGGCCGGGACCGAAAGGACGCCAATCTGCCTGCCCCGGGCCTTTAGGGCTCAGGAGCTGCAGGGCTCCAGGGCTCCGGGGCTCCGGGGCTCTGGGGCTGCAGGGATGCAGGGCTCGGGGACTGCAGGGCTCCACGGCTCGGGGGGCTGCAGGGCTCCGGGGCTGCAGGGCTCCAGGGCTCCAGGGCTCCAGTGCTAAAGGGCTCCAGGGCTCTGGGGCTTCAGGGCAGCAGGGCTCCAGGGCTCCGGGGCTCCAGGGCCCGGGACCCATGGAGCCCGTCCCGGGTACTTTCCCACTCTGCGGCCCGGAGGAGGGAGCCCCGAATGCCTGGGAGGTGCTGCCCGGGCATCGCTCATCTGGTCCCCAGCAGGGACCACCAGCCCCAGGAGGGTGTTTGGGCATACCCTTGCACGTACTAATCCGGAGGAAAATTACCCCCCTTTCTTGTAATCCGTGCACTCGAGGTGACAGAGGGGACCCAGGGCACAAAAGTGCCCGACCTCCTGGAGCCCAGGATGGGATCCGGGAGGCGAATGGCACCTCATAGGGACTTCCAGGGAAGTCCGGCCATCTAGTCGCCCCATAGGAAAGAATAGCAGGCGACCAGATGGCCGAGGCGAGAGTGGCGACCTGATGGCCGGGACCGAAAGGACGCCAATCTGCCTGCCTCGGGCCTGTAGGGCTCAGGAGCTGCAGGGCTCCGGGGCTGCAGGGCTCGGGACTGCAGGACTCCACGGCTCGGGGGGCTGCAGGGCTCCAGGGCTCCAGGGCTGCAGGGCTCCGGGGCTCCAGGGCTGCTGGGCTCCAGGGCAGCAGGGCTCCAGGGCCCAGGACCCATGGAGCCTATCCCGGGTACTTTGCCACTCTGCGGCCCGGAGGAGGGAGCCCCGGATGCCTGGGAGGTGTTCCCCGGGCATCGCCCATCTGGTCCCCAGCAGGGAACCACCAGACCTGGGAGGGTGTTTGGGCATACCCTTGCACCTACTAATCCGGAGGAAAATTACCCCCCTTTCTTGTAATCTGTGCACTCGAGGTGACAGAGGGGACCCAGGGCACGAACGTGCCCGACCTCCTGGAGCCCTGGCTGGGATCCGGGAGGCGAATGGCACCTCATAGGGACTTCCAGGGAAGTCCGGCCATCTAGTCCCCCTTATAGGAAAGAATTGCGGGCGACCAGATGGCCGAGGCGAGAGGGGCGACCTGATGGCCGGGACTGAAAGGACGCCAATCTGCCTGCCTCGGCCTGTAGGGCTCAGGAGCTGCAGGGCTCCGGAGCTCCGGGGCTGCAGGGCTCGGGGACTGCAGGGCTCCACGGCTCGGGGGGCTGCAGGGCTCCGTGGCTCCAGGGCTCCAGGGCTCCAGGGCTCCAGGGCTGCAGGGCTCCGGGGCTGCTGGGCTCCAGGGCAGCAGGGCTCCAGGGCCCAGGACCCATGGAGCCTATCCCGGGTACTTTGCCACTCTGCGCCCTGGAGGAGGGAGCCCCGGATGCCTGGGAGGTGTTCCCCGGGCATCGCCCATCTGGTCCCCAGCAGGGAACCACCAGACCTGGGAGGGTGTTTGGGCATACCCTTGCACCTACTAATCCGGAGGAAAATTACCCCCCTTTCTTGTAATCTGTGCACTCGAGGTGACAGAGGGGACCCAGGGCGCAAACGTGCCCGACCTCCTGGAGCCCTGGCTCGGATCCTGGAGGCGAATGGCATCTCATAGGGACTTCCAGGGAAGTCCGACCATCTAGTCGCCCCATAGAAAAGCATTTTGGGCGACCAGATGGCCGAGGCGAGAGGGGCGACCAGATGGCCGGGACCGAAATGACTCCAATCTGCCTGCCCCGGCCATGCAGGGCTCCGGGGCTGCAGGGCTCCTCGGGGGCCCAGGGCTCCCGGGCTCCAGGGCTGCAGGGCTTCAGGGCTGCAGGGCTCCGGGGGGGCTCCAGGGCTCCAGGGGCTGTAGGGCTCCGGGGGCTCCAGGGCTCCGGGTGCTCCAGGGCTGCAGGGCTCCGGGGCTGCAGGGCTCCTCGGGGGCTGCAGGGCTCCTCGGGGGCTCCATGGCTCCCGGGCTCCGGGGCTGCAGGGCTGCAGGGCTGCAGGGCTCCAGGGGGGCTCCAGGGCTCCAGGGGCTGTAGTGCTCCGGGGGCTCCAGGGTTCCGGGGGCTCCAGGGCTGCAGGACGGAGGGGTATTGCCACACCACCAGGCCCTGCCGGACGGGGCTCAAGCCCCGGGCCTGCTCCCGGTCCCTGCTTCTGAAACCCTAGCCAGGCCGGAGAAAGAGCCTCCCTTGGCTCGGATGAACGCCTGGAACCCCGGCCGGCTTGCAGGACGGGGAAGCTCCAGCAAACCCATGGCCGGCCGTACGGAGCTCAAGCCCCGGGCCCGCTCCCGGTCCCTGCATCCAAAACCCTAGCCAGGCCGGGGAGAGCCTCCCTTGGCCCTGATGAACGCCCGGAACCTCGGCCGGCTTGCGGGACGGGGAGGCTCCAGCAACCCCATAGCCTACCGGACGGAGCTCAAGCCCCGGGCCCGGTCCCTGCTTCCGAAACCCTAGCCAGCCCGGGGAGAGCCTCCCTTGGCCCCGATGAACGCCCGGAACCTCGGCCGGCTTGCAGGACGGAGCTCAGGCCCCAGGCCCAGCCTACCAACCCTAGCCGGGCCCGGGGAGAGCCTCCCGGTGGACCCCCCTGTCCCCAGCACCCAGACCCTGGGCCGGAACCAAGGAGGGTTAAGCCCAGGCCACGTCCTCTCCCCGACGGCCTGCCCGGGGAGCCCATTTTTGTTGACTATTAAGCCCCCACGTAGTGGGGGCTTACAGAACTTAGGGGAAGGACAAAAGTTGGAGTTAGCCAGCCCGCAGGGCCATCTGGTCGCCCAGCCCACAGGGCCATCTGGTCACCCTGCCCGCAGGGCAATCTGGTCGCGCAGCCAGGCAGCCAGATGACCCAGGACGACCCAGCGCCCGGATGGCCTGGGAGGATGCTGTACCCAGTCGCCCTTGCAGTCCAGCGAGGGTGGCCAGGCGCTGCTGCTGTTTGCCTCCCTGCTCGACTTGCCCATGCAGCAGTGGGAAGCGGAGGCCCGGCCGGCGGCGGCCCAGGCCATCTGGTCACCCTGCTGACCCGCAAGGGAAGGTGTGGCCCCCATCCCCGCACCCCGGTGGGGCAGGGACGGGAGGGGGAGGCCCCCCTGCTGAAGGGCACGTGGTGGAGGCAGCCTCCCACAGGCCCACGTTACCCCTCCGCATCCCTCCCGCCGGCCAGGCGGCAGAGGGACCCACCCCTGGGTGTGATGGAGGGAGGCTTCCACGGGCGCCCACGCACGGAAAGAGACAAAAGCTTGGCTCAGAGGATGACTTTCAATAGATCGCAGCGAGGTAGCTTCTCTGCTACTTACGAAACCCTGACCCAGATCGTCTACGAATGATTTAGCACCGGGTGCCCCACGAACATGCGCCTGATCAAACTCGGAGAAAAAGGACCATCGGCAAGGGGCTGAGAGGCAGGAGCGTCCCCGGGCCCCTGAGTGCCCCTGGCTGGCGGACCCCGGGATGCCTTCCGCCTCTAAGCATGGCCACACCTCATGGAAGTCTGCCTGATCAAACTCGGAGAAAAACGACCATTGAACCCTGATAAAAACAACCATCAACAAGGGGCCGAGAGGCAGAAGCGTCCACGGGCCCCTGGGGGCCCCTGGCGGGTGGGCCCCAGGACGACCTTCCCCTCTCTGCATGGCCAGACCTCACGGAGGTATGCCTGATCAAATTTGGAGAAAAATGACCATCGGCAAGGGGCTGAGAGGCAGGAGCGTCCTCGGGATCTTGGGGGCCCCTGGCAGGCAGGCCCCGGGATGCCTCCCCTCCTCTCAGCATGGCCGGACCTCATGGAAGTCTGCCTGATCAAACTCGGAAAAAACAACCATCGGCAAGGGGCCAAGAGGCAGAAGTGTCCACGGGCCCCTGGGGGACCCTGGCAGGCGGTCCCCAGGACACCTTCCCCCCCTCAGCATGGCCAGACCTCACGGAGGTCTGTGCCTGATCAAACTCGGAGAAAACGGACCATCGGCAAGGGACTGAGAGGCAGGATTGTTCCCGGGCCCCTGGGGGCCCCTGGCAGGCGGGCCCTGGGACGCCTTTCCCCTCTCAGCATGGCCAGACCTCACGGAGGTATGCCTGATCGAACTTGGAGAAAAACGACCATCGGCAAGGGGCTGAGAGGCAGAAGCGTCCCCGGGCCCCTGGGGGCCCCTGGCGGGTCGGCCCCAGGACGCCTTCCCCCTCTCAGCATGGCCAGACCTCATGGAAGTCTGCCTCATCAAACTCTTAGAAAAACGACCATCGAACCCTGATAAAAACGACCATCGGCAAGGGGCTGAGAGGCAGAAGCGTCCCCGGGCCCCTGGGGGCCCCTGGCGGGTGGGCCCCGGGACGCCTTCCCCCTCTCAGCATGGCCAGACCTCATGGAAGTCTGCCTGATCAAACTCGGAGAAAAACTACCATCGAACTCGGAGAAAAACAAACATCGGCAAGGGGCTGAGAGGCAGAAGCTTCCCTGGGCCCCTGGGGGCCCCTGGCAGGCGGGCCCTGGGACGCCTTTCCCCTCTCAGCATGGCCAGACCTCACGGAGGTATGCCTGATCGAACTCGGAGAAAAACGACCATCGGCAAGGGGCTGAGAGGCAGAAGCTTCCCCGGGCCCCTGGGGGCCCCTGGCGGGTGGGCCCCGGACGCCTTCCCCCTCTCAGCATGGCCAGACCTCATGGAAGTCTGCCTGATCAAACTCGGAGAAAAACTACCATCGAACTCGGAGAAAAACAAACATCGGCAAGGGGCTGAGAGGCAGAAGCTTCCCCGGGCCCCTGGGGGCCCCTGGCAGGCGGGCCCTGGGACGCCTTTCCCCTCTCAGCATGGCCAGACCTCACGGAGGTATGCCTGATCGAACTCGGAGAAAAACGACCATCGGCAAGGGGCTGAGAGGCAGAAGCGTCCCCGGGCCCCTGGGGGCCCCTGGCGGGTGGGTCCCGGGACGCCTTCCCCCTCTCAGCATGGCCAGACCTCATGGAAGTCTGCCTGATCAAACTCGGAGAAAAACAACCATCGAACTCGGAGAAAAACGACAATCGGCAAGGGGCTGAGAGGCAGAAGCGTCCCCGGGCCCCTGGGGGTCCCTGACAGCCCCCGGGACGCCTTTCCCCTCTCAGCATGGCCAGACCTCACGGAGGTATACCTGATCAAACTCGGAGAAAAACGACCATCGGCAAGGGGCTGAGAGGCAGAAGCGTCCCCGGGCCCCTGGGGGCCCCTGGCGGGTGGGCCCCGGGACGCTTCCCCCCTCTCAGCATGGCCAGACCTCATGGAAGTCTGCCTGATCAAACTCGGAGAAAAATGACCATCGAACTCGGAGAAAAACGACCATCGGCAAGGGGCTGAGAGGCAGAAGCGTCCCCGGGCCCCTGGGGGCCCCTGGCAGGTGGGCCCCAGGACGCCTTTTCCCTCTCAGCAAGGCCAGACCTCACAGAGGTATGCCTGATCAAACTCGGAGAAAAACGACCATCGGCAAGGGGCTGAGAGGCAGAAGCATCCCCGGGCCCCTGGGGGCCCCTGGCAGTTGGGCCCCGGGACGCATCCCCCCTCTCAGCATGGCCAGACCTCATGGAAGTCTGCCTGATCAAACTCGGAGAAAAACAACCATCGAACTCGGAGAAAAACGACCATCGGCAAGGGGCAGAGAGGCAGAAGCGTCCCTGGGCCCCTGGGGGCCCCTGGCAGGCGGGCCCCGGGACACCTTCCCCCTCAAACTCGGTGAAAAAGGACCATCGGCAATGGGCTGAGAGGCAAGAGTGTCCCCAGGACATGGGGGCCCCGGCGGGCAGGCCCCAGGGCTGCTTTCCCCTGATTCAGAATCTCCGGAGGTCTGACTGACCCTCTCCCTTGTAATCCGGAGGAACATTACCCCCCTTTCTTGTAATCTGTGCACTCGAGGTCACATAGGGGACCCAAGCGACGAACGAGCCCGACCTCCTGGAGCCCTGGCTGGGATCCGGGAGGCGAATGGCACCTCATCGGGACTTCCAGGGAAGTTCGGTCATCTGGTCGCCCAATAGGAAAGCATTGTGGTCGACCAGATGGCCGAGGGAATCGGGGCGACCAGATGAAAGAGGAGCCGTCTGGACACCCTGTGCCCCAACGAAGGAGTCAGCGGGCTCCGCGGCATGGCCGACCGGAGGCCCAGAGCCCCAAAGCCCCAGCTGGGCCCCAGCCATGGAGGCTCCCAGGGGGCCCCGACAGGCCCTCCGACCCGGGGCCCCCTGGCACTTTGACAAGCAGGGAGGACTGCCCGGGCACAACGAACCCCGACCTGGGCTCTTGGCAGTGCAGCAGGCCGGGGGACAGGGCCCAGGGCCCGAGCACCCAGCTCGGGGCTCTGGGGCTCCGGGGCTCTGTGCCTCCGGGCCTCCGGGCCTCCGGGGCTCTGGGGCTGCAGGGATGCAGGGCTCGGGGACTGCAGGGCTCCAAGGCTCGGGGGGCTGCAGGGCTCCGGGGCTGCAGGGCTGCAGGGCTCCAGGGCTCGGGGGCTCCAGGGCAGCAGGGCTGCAGGGTTCCGGGGCTCCATTGCTCCAGGGCTCCAGGCCTCCGGGGCTGCTGGGCTGCTGGGCTCCAAGGTTTCGGGCCTCCATGGCCCGGGACCCATGGAGCCCGTCCCGGGTACTTTCCCACTCTGCGGCCCGAAGGAGGGAGCCCCGAATGCCTGGGAGGTGCTGCCCGGGCATCGCTCATCTGGTCCCCAGCAGGGAACCACCAGCCCCGGGAGGGGGTTTGGGCATACCCCTGCACCTACTAATCCGGAGGAAAATTACCCCCCTTTCTTGTAATCTGTGCACTCGAGGTGACAGAGGGGACCCAGGGCACAAAAGTGCCCAACCTCCTGGAGCCCAGGATGGGATCCGGGAGGCGAATGGCACCTCATAAGGACTTCCAGGGAAGTCCGGCCATCTAGTCGCCCCATAGGAAAGAATTGCGGCCGACCAGATGGCCGAGGCGAGAGGGGCGACCTGATGGCCGGGACCGAAAGGACGCCCATCTGCCTGCCTCGGGCCTGTAGGGCTCAGGAGCTGCAGGGCTCCGGGGCTCCGGGGCTGCAGGGCTCGGGGACTGCAGGGCTTCACGGCTCGGGGGGCTGCAGGGCTCCGGGGCTCCAGGGCTCCAAGGCTGCTGGGCTCCAGGGCAGCAGGGCTCCAGGGCTCCAGGGCCCAGGACCCATGGAGCCTATCCCGGGTACTTTGCCACTCTGCGGCCCGGAGGAGGGAGCCCCGGATGCCTGGGAGGTGTTCCCCGGGCATCGCCCATCTGGTCCCCAGCAAGGAACCACCAGACCTGGGAGGGTGTTTGGGCATACCCTTGCACCTACTAATCCGGAGGAAAATTACCCCCCTTTCTTGTAATATGTGCACTCGAGGTGACAGAGGGGACCCAGGGCACGAACGTGCCCGACCTCCTGGAGCCCTGGCTGGGATCCGGGAGGCGAATGGCATCTCATAGGGACTTCCAGGGAAGTCCGGCCATCTAGTCGCCCCATAGGAAAGCATTGCGGGCGACCAGATGGCCGTGGCGAGAGGGGCGACCAGATGGCCGGGACCGAAATGACGCCAATCTGCCTGCCCCGGGCCTTTAGGGCTCAGGAGCTGCAGGGCTCCAGGGCTCCGGGGCTCTGGGGCTGCAGGGATGCAGGGCTCGGGGACTGCAGGGCTCCACGGCTCGGGGGGCTGCAGGGCTCCAGGGCTCCAGGGCTCCAGGGCTTCAGGGCTCCAGGGCTGCAGGGCTCCAGGGCTCTGGGGCTTCAGGGCAGCAGGGCTCCAGGGCTCCGGGGCTCCGGGACCCATGGAGCCCGTCCCGGGTACTTTCCCACTCTGCGGCCCGGAGGAGGGAGCCCCGAATGCCTGTGAGGTGCTGCCCGGGCATCGCTCATCTGGTCCCCAGCAGGGAACCACCAGCCCCGGGAGGGTGTTTGGGCATACCCTTGCACCTACTAATCTGGAGGAAAATTACCCCCCTTTCTTGTAATCCGTGCACTCGAGGTGACAGAGGGGACCCAGGGCACAAAAGTGCCCGACCTCCTGGAGCCCAGGATGGGATCCGGGAGGCGAATGGCACCTCATAGGGACTTCCAGGGAAGTCCGGCCATCTAGTCGCCCCATAGGAAAGCATTGCGGGCGACCAGATGGCCGTGGCGAGAGGGGCGACCAGATGGCCGGGACCGAAATGACGCCAATCTGCCTGCCCCGGGCCTTTAGGGCTCAGGAGCTGCAGGGCTCCAGGGCTCCGGGGCTCCGGGGCCCTGGGGCTGCAGGGATGCAGGGCTCGGGGACTGCAGGGCTCCACGGCTCGGGGGCTGCAGGGCTCCGGGGCTGCAGGGCTCCAGGGCTCCAGGGCTCCAGTGCTGCAGGGCTCCAGGGCAGCAGGGCTCCAGGGCTCCGGGGCTCCAGGGCCCGGGACCCATGGAGCCCGTCCCGGGTACTTTCCCACTCTGCGGCCCGGAGGAGGGAGCCCCGAATGCCTGGGAGGTGCTGCCCGGGCATCGCTCATCTGGTCCCCAGAAGGGACCACCAGCCCCGGGAGGGTGTTTGGGCATACCCTTGCACGTACTAATCCAGAGGAAAATTACCCCCCTTTCTTGTAATCCGTGCACTCGAGGTGACAGAGGGGACCCAGGGCACAAAAGTGCCCGACCTCCTGGAGCCCAGGATGGGATCCGGGAGGCGAATGGCACCTCATAGGGACTTCCAGGGAAGTCCGGCCATCTAGTCGCCCCATAGGAAAGAATTGCGGGCGACCAGATGGCCGAGGCGAGAGGGGCGACCTGATGCCCGGGACCGAAAGGACGCCAATCTGCCTGCCTCGGGCCTGTAGGGCTCAGGAGCTGCAGGGCTCCGGGGCTGCAGGGCTCGGGGACTGCAGGACTCCACGGCTCGGGAGGCTGCAGGGCTCCGGGGCTCCAGAGCTCCAGGGCTCCAGGGCTGCAGGGCTCCGGGGCTGCTGGGCTCCAGGGCAGCAGGGCTCCAGGGCTCCAGGGCCCAGGACCCATGGAGCCTTTCCCGGGTACTTTGCCACTCTGCGGCCCGGAGGAGGGAGCCCCGGATGCCTGGGAGGTGTTCCCGGGCATCGCCCATCTGGTCCCAAGCAGGGAACCACCAGACCTGGGAGGGTGTTTGGGCATACCCTTGCACCTACTAATCCGGAGGAAAATTACCCCCCTTTCTTGTAATCTGTGCACTCGAGGTGACAGAGGGGACCCAGGGCGCAAACGTGCCCGACCTCCTGGAGCCCTGTCTCGGATCCGGGAGGCGAATGGCATCTCATAGGGACTTCCAGGGAAATCCGGCCATCTAGTCGCCCCATAGGAAAGCATTGCGGGCGACCAGATGGCCGTGGCGAGAGGGGCGACCAGATGGCCGGGACCGAAATGACGCCAATCTGCCTGCCCCGGGCCTTTAGGGCTCAGGAGCTGCAGGGCTCCTGGGCTCCGGGGCTCCGGGGCTCTGGGGCTGCAGGGATGCAGGGCTCGGGGACTGCAGGGCTCCACGGCTCGGGGGGCTGCAGGGCTCCGGGGCTGCAGGGCTCCAGGGCTCCAGGGCTCCAGGGCTCCAGTGCTAAAGGGCTCCAGGGCTCTGGGGCTTCAGGGCAGCAGGGCTCCAGGGCTCCGGGGCTCCAGGGCCCGGGACCCATGGAGCCCGTCCCGGGTACTTTCCCACTCTGCGGCCCGGAGGAGGGAGCCCCGAATGCCTGGGAGGTGCTGCCCGGGCATCGCTCATCTGGTCCCCAGCAGGGAACCACCAGCCCCGGGAGGGGGTTTGGGCATACCCCTGCACCTACTAATCCGGAGGAAAATTACCCCCCTTTCTTGTAATCTGTGCACTCGAGGTGACAGAGGGGACCCAGGGCACAAAAGTGCCCAACCTCCTGGAGCCCAGGATGGGATCCGGGAGGCGAATGGCACCTCATAAGGACTTCCAGGGAAGTCCGGCCATCTAGTCGCCCCATAGGAAAGAATTGCGGCCGACCAGATGGCCGAGGCGAGAGGGGCGACCTGATGGCCGGGACCGAAAGGACGCCCATCTGCCTGCCTCGGGCCTGTAGGGCTCAGGAGCTGCAGGGCTCCGGGGCTCCGGGGCTGCAGGGCTCGGGGACTGCAGGGCTTCACGGCTCGGGGGGCTGCAGGGCTCCGGGGCTCCAGGGCTCCAAGGCTGCTGGGCTCCAGGGCAGCAGGGCTCCAGGGCTCCAGGGCCCAGGACCCATGGAGCCTATCCCGGGTACTTTGCCACTCTGCGGCCCGGAGGAGGGAGCCCCGGATGCCTGGGAGGTGTTCCCCGGGCATCGCCCATCTGGTCCCCAGCAAGGAACCACCAGACCTGGGAGGGTGTTTGGGCATACCCTTGCACCTACTAATCCGGAGGAAAATTACCCCCCTTTCTTGTAATATGTGCACTCGAGGTGACAGAGGGGACCCAGGGCACGAACGTGCCCGACCTCCTGGAGCCCTGGCTGGGATCCGGGAGGCGAATGGCATCTCATAGGGACTTCCAGGGAAGTCCGGCCATCTAGTCGCCCCATAGGAAAGCATTGCGGGCGACCAGATGGCCGTGGCGAGAGGGGCGACCAGATGGCCGGGACCGAAATGACGCCAATCTGCCTGCCCCGGGCCTTTAGGGCTCAGGAGCTGCAGGGCTCCAGGGCTCCGGGGCTCTGGGGCTGCAGGGATGCAGGGCTCGGGGACTGCAGGGCTCCACGGCTCGGGGGGCTGCAGGGCTCCAGGGCTCCAGGGCTCCAGGGCTTCAGGGCTCCAGGGCTGCAGGGCTCCAGGGCTCTGGGGCTTCAGGGCAGCAGGGCTCCAGGGCTCCGGGGCTCCGGGACCCATGGAGCCCGTCCCGGGTACTTTCCCACTCTGCGGCCCGGAGGAGGGAGCCCCGAATGCCTGTGAGGTGCTGCCCGGGCATCGCTCATCTGGTCCCCAGCAGGGAACCACCAGCCCCGGGAGGGTGTTTGGGCATACCCTTGCACCTACTAATCTGGAGGAAAATTACCCCCCTTTCTTGTAATCCGTGCACTCGAGGTGACAGAGGGGACCCAGGGCACAAAAGTGCCCGACCTCCTGGAGCCCAGGATGGGATCCGGGAGGCGAATGGCACCTCATAGGGACTTCCAGGGAAGTCCGGCCATCTAGTCGCCCCATAGGAAAGCATTGCGGGCGACCAGATGGCCGTGGCGAGAGGGGCGACCAGATGGCCGGGACCGAAATGACGCCAATCTGCCTGCCCCGGGCCTTTAGGGCTCAGGAGCTGCAGGGCTCCAGGGCTCCGGGGCTCCGGGGCCCTGGGGCTGCAGGGATGCAGGGCTCGGGGACTGCAGGGCTCCACGGCTCGGGGGCTGCAGGGCTCCGGGGCTGCAGGGCTCCAGGGCTCCAGGGCTCCAGGGCTCCAGTGCTGCAGGGCTCCAGGGCAGCAGGGCTCCAGGGCTCCGGGGCTCCAGGGCCCGGGACCCATGGAGCCCGTCCCGGGTACTTTCCCACTCTGCGGCCCGGAGGAGGGAGCCCCGAATGCCTGGGAGGTGCTGCCCGGGCATCGCTCATCTGGTCCCCAGAAGGGACCACCAGCCCCGGGAGGGTGTTTGGGCATACCCTTGCACGTACTAATCCAGAGGAAAATTACCCCCCTTTCTTGTAATCCGTGCACTCGAGGTGACAGAGGGGACCCAGGGCACAAAAGTGCCCGACCTCCTGGAGCCCAGGATGGGATCCGGGAGGCGAATGGCACCTCATAGGGACTTCCAGGGAAGTCCGGCCATCTAGTCGCCCCATAGGAAAGAATTGCGGGCGACCAGATGGCCGAGGCGAGAGGGGCGACCTGATGCCCGGGACCGAAAGGACGCCAATCTGCCTGCCTCGGGCCTGTAGGGCTCAGGAGCTGCAGGGCTCCGGGGCTGCAGGGCTCGGGGACTGCAGGACTCCACGGCTCGGGAGGCTGCAGGGCTCCGGGGCTCCAGAGCTCCAGGGCTCCAGGGCTGCAGGGCTCCGGGGCTGCTGGGCTCCAGGGCAGCAGGGCTCCAGGGCTCCAGGGCCCAGGACCCATGGAGCCTTTCCCGGGTACTTTGCCACTCTGCGGCCCGGAGGAGGGAGCCCCGGATGCCTGGGAGGTGTTCCCGGGCATCGCCCATCTGGTCCCAAGCAGGGAACCACCAGACCTGGGAGGGTGTTTGGGCATACCCTTGCACCTACTAATCCGGAGGAAAATTACCCCCCTTTCTTGTAATCTGTGCACTCGAGGTGACAGAGGGGACCCAGGGCTAGGCGTGGGCGGAAAATCCGTTCCGCTCGCGGATTTTGCGGATTTTCGGGAAATCCGCAATCCGCGAGATTTGCGAATTTCCCGCAAAATCCGCAAATCCGCGAGCAGCGGATTTTGCTCGCACTGCTCGCACTGTTAGCGTGAGTTCGCGCCCCGCGAATAAGTGCGAAATTGCAGAAATACGATCTTGGCAAAACTGAAAGTAACTACTTACCAGGTTCAAAAGTTCAGGCACATCATTAGTAGCCATTTCCTGCAGTGCTTCCTGAGGGGCCCCTCCAGAGTTCAGTTGCCAGTTGAAACTATTATGTGACCCTGCTCTGAACCTCAGAATTGTTACACATATGCCACAAAGGTCCTGAATTACAGCTAAGGGAGACAAGCAGGAGCCAGGCTGGAAGTTAAAATCCATTAATCAGCCCCTAATTCATTATTGTCAGTTGGGGCAGGGCAGGTGTTGTAACTAATTTTGCAACAATGAAAGCACTTAGCAAGTGCAAAAGATCACTAATCAGGGCGCACTAAGGAAGCAGGTGCCAGCTAAAAAAATATTCTGTGACACATTAATCAGCCCCAAATTAATTCAGGTCACTTGAGGCAGGGAAGGTGTGCTTTGCTTTGCCGAAAATAATGTACACTGGACAACCAGAGGGTGTAGTGATGAAACAGAGGGTGGCATGGGTGGGCCAGAGGGTGGCATGAGTAGTCAGAGAGTGGCAGTGGTGACAGAGAGTGGCAGTGATGAAGAAGAGTGTCCCAAACAGGCTGGACACGTAGAAACAACAAGTTCGCAAAACTTGCGACCCGACAGGTAAGTTCGCAAATTGCGAAATTGTAAAAACCCTCGCGAACTGGCAGAAACACGGGCGAACACAAAAAAAAAAAAAATCCGCAAATTCGCGGGAATTCGCGGATTTTGCGGATTGCGAATCCGCAAATCCGCAAAATTCGCGGATTGCCAATCCGCAAAATCCGCTCATGCTTACCCAGGGCGCAAACGTGCCCGACCTCCTGGAGCCCTGTCTCGGATCCGGGAGGCGAATGGCATCTCATAGGGACTTCCAGGGAAATCCGGCCATCTAGTCGCCCCATAGGAAAGCATTGCGGGCGACCAGATGGCCGTGGCGAGAGGGGCGACCAGATGGCCGGGACCGAAATGACGCCAATCTGCCTGCCCCGGGCCTTTAGGGCTCAGGAGCTGCAGGGCTCCTGGGCTCCGGGGCTCCGGGGCTCTGGGGCTGCAGGGATGCAGGGCTCGGGGACTGCAGGGCTCCACGGCTCGGGGGGCTGCAGGGCTCCGGGGCTGCAGGGCTCCAGGGCTCCAGGGCTCCAGGGCTCCAGTGCTAAAGGGCTCCAGGGCTCTGGGGCTTCAGGGCAGCAGGGCTCCAGGGCTCCGGGGCTCCAGGGCCCGGGACCCATGGAGCCCGTCCCGGGTACTTTCCCACTCTGCGGCCCGGAGGAGGGAGCCCCGAATGCCTGGGAGGTGCTGCCCGGGCATCGCTCATCTGGTCCCCAGCAGGGACCACCAGCCCCGGGAGGGTGTTTGGGCATACCCTTGCACGTACTAATCCGGAGGAAAATTACCCCCCTTTCTTGTAATCCGTGCACTCGAGGTGACAGAGGGGACCCAGGGCACAAAAGTGCCCGACCTCCTGGAGCCCAGGATGGGATCCGGGAGGCGAATGGCACCTCATAGGGACTTCCAGGGAAGTCCGGCCATCTAGTCGCCCCATAGGAAAGAATAGCAGGCGACCAGATGGCCGAGGCGAGAGTGGCGACCTGATGGCCGGGACCGAAAGGACGCCAATCTGCCTGCCTCGGGCCTGTAGGGCTCAGGAGCTGCAGGGCTCCGGGGCTGCAGGGCTCGGGACTGCAGGACTCCACGGCTCGGGGGGCTGCAGGGCTCCGGGGCTCCAGGGCTCCAGGGCTCCAGGGCTCCAGGGCTCCAGGGCTCCAGGGCTGCAGGGCTCCGGGGCTCCAGGGCTGCTGGGCTCCAGGGCAGCAGGGCTCCAGGGCCCAGGACCCATGGAGCCTATCCCGGGTACTTTGCCACTCTGCGGCCCGGAGGAGGGAGCCCCGGATGCCTGGGAGGTGTTCCCCAGGCATCGCCCATCTGGTCCCCAGCAGGGAACCACCAGACCTGGGAGGGTGTTTGGGCATACCCTTGCACCTACTAATCCGGAGGAAAATTACCCCCCTTTCTTGTAATCTGTGCACTCGAGGTGACAGAGGGGACCCAGGGCACGAACGTGCCCGACCTCCTGGAGCCCTGGCTGGGATCCGGGAGGCGAATGGCATCTCATAGGGACTTCCAGGGAAGTCCGGCCATCTAGTCGCCCCATAGGAAAGAATTGCGGGCGACCAGAAGGCCGAGGCGAGAGGGGCGACCTGATGGCCGGGACCGAAAGGACGCCAATCTGCCTGCCTCGGGCCTGTAGGGCTCAGGAGCTGCAGGGCTCCGGGGCTCCGGGGCTGCAGGGCTCGGGGACTGCAGGGCTCCACGGCTCGGGGGGCTGCAGGGCTCCGGGGCTCCAGGGCTCCAGGGCTCCAGGGCTCCAGGGCTGCAGGGCTCCGGGGCTGCTGTGCTCCAGGGCAGCAGGGCTCCAGGGCTCCAGGGCCCAGGACCCATGGAGCCTATCCCTGGTACTTTGCCACTCTGCGGCCCGGAGGAGGGAGCCCTTTATGCCTGGGAGGTGTTCCCCGGGCATCGCCCATCTGGTCCCCAGCAGGGAACTACCAGACCTGGGAGGGTGTTTGGGCATACCCTTGCACCTACTAATCCGGAGGAAAATTACCCCCCTTTCTTGTAATCTGTGCACTAGAGGGGACCCAGGGTGCAAACGTGCCCGACCTCCTGGAGCCCTGGCTGGGATCCGGGAGGCGAATGGCATCTCATAGGGACTTCCAGGGAAGTCCGGCCATCTAGTCGCCCCATAGGAAAGCATTGCGGGCGACCAGATGGCCGTGGCAAGAGGGGCGACCAGATGGCCGGGACCGAAATGACGCCAATCTGCCTGCCCCGGGCCTTTAGGGCTCAGGAGCTGCAGGGCTCCAGGGCTCCGGGGCTCCGGGGCTCTGGGGCTGCAGGGATGCAGGGCTCGGGGACTGCAGGGCTCCACGGCTCTGGGGGCTGCAGGGCTCCAGGGCTGCGGGGCTCCAGGGCTCTGGGGCTTCAGGGCAGCAGGGCTCCGGGGCTCCGGGGCTCCAGGGCCCAGGACCCATGGAGCCCGTCCCTGGTACTTTCCCACTCTGCGGCCCGGAGGAGGGAGCCCCGAATGCCTGGGAGGTGCTGCCCGGGCATCGCTCATCTGGTCCCCAGCAGGGAACCACCAGCCCCAGGAGGGTGTTTGGGCATACCCTTGCACCTACTAATCCGGAGGAAAATTACCCCCCTTTCTTGTAATCCGTGCACTCGAGGTGACAGAGGGGACCCAGGGCACAAAAGTGCCCGACCTCCTGGAGCCCAGGATGGGATCCGGGAGGCGAATGGCACCTCATAGGGACTTCCAGGGAAGTCCGGCCATCTAGTCGCCCCATAGAAAAGAATTGCGGGCGACCAGATGGCCGAGGCGAGAGGGGCGACCTGATGGCCGGGACCGAAAGGACGCCAATCTGCCTGCCTCGGGCCTGTAGGGCTCAGGAGCTGCAGGGCTCCGGAGCTCCGGGGCTGCAGGGCTCGGGGACTGCAGGGCTCCACGGCTCGGGGGGCCGCAGGGCTTCGGGGCTCCAGGGCTCCAGGGCTGCAGGGCTGCAGGGCTCCGGGGCTGCTGGGCTCCAGGGCAGCAGGGCTCCAGGGCTCCAGGGCCCAGGACCCATGGAGCCTATCCCGGGTACTTTGCCACTCTGCGCCCTGGAGGAGGGAGCCCCGGATGCCTGGGAGGTGTTCCCCGGGCATCGCCCATCTGGTCCCCAGCAGGGAACCACCAGACCTGGGAGGGTGTTTGGGCATACCCTTGCACCTACTAATCCGGAGGAAAATTACCCCCCTTTCTTGTAATCTGTGCACTCGAGGTGACAGAGGGGACCCAGGGCGCAAACGTGCCCGACCTCCTGGAGCCCTGTCTCGGATCCGGGAGGCGAATGGCATCTCATAGGGACTTCCAGGGAAATCCGGCCATCTAGTCGCCCCATAGGAAAGCATTGCGGGCGACCAGATGGCCGTGGCGAGAGGGGCGACCAGATGGCCGGGACCGAAATGACGCCAATCTGCCTGCCCCGGGCCTTTAGGGCTCAGGAGCTGCAGGGCTCCAGGGCTCCGGGGCTCCGGGGCCCTGGGGCTGCAGGGATGCAGGGCTCGAGGACTGCAGGGCTCCACGGCTCGGGGGGCTGCAGGGCTCCGGGGCTGCAGGGCTCCAGGGCTCCAGGGCTCCAGGGCTCCAGGGCTCCAGTGCTGCAGGGCTCCAGGGCTCTAGTCGCCCCATAGGAAAGCATTGCGGGCGACCAGATGGCCGTGGCGAGAGGGGCGACCAGATGGCCGGGACCGAAATGACGCCAATCTGCCTGCCCCGGGCCTTTAGGGCTCAGGAGCTGCAGGGCTCCAGGGCTCCGGGGCTCCGGGGCTCTGGGGCTGCAGGGATGCAGGGCTCGGGGACTGCAGAGCTCCACGGCTCTGGGGGCTGCAGGGCTCCAGGGCTGCGGGGCTCCAGGGCTCTGGGGCTTCAGGGCAGCAGGGCTCCAGGGCTCCGGGGCTCCAGGGCCCGGGACCCATGGAGCCCGTCCCGGGTACTTTCCCACTCTGCGGCCCGGAGGAGGGAGCCCCGAATGCCTGGGAGGTGCTGCCCGGGCATCGCTCATCTGGTCCCCAGCAGGGACCACCAGCCCCGGGAGGGTGTTTGGGCATACCCTTGCACGTACTAATCCGGAGGAAAATTACCCCCCTTTCTTGTAATCCGTGCACTCGAGGTGACAGAGGGGACCCAGGGCACAAAAGTGCCCGACCTCCTGGAGCCCAGGATGGGATCCGGGAGGCGAATGGCACCTCATAGGGACTTCCAGGGAAGTCCGGCCATCTAGTCGCCCCATAGGAAAGAATTGCGGGCGACCAGATGGCCGAGGCGAAAGGGGCGACCTGATGCCCGGGACCGAAAGGACGCCAATCTGCCTGCCTCGGGCCTGTAGGGCTCAGGAGCTGCAGGGCTCCGGGGCTGCAGGGCTCGGGGAATGCAGGACTCCACGGCTCGGGGGGCTGCAGGGCTCCGGGGCTCCAGAGCTCCAGGGCTCCAGGGCTGCAGGGCTCCGGGGCTGCTGGGCTCCAGGGCAGCAGTGCTCCAGGGCTCCAGGGCCCAGGACCCATGGAGCCTTTCCCGGGTACTTTGCCACTCTGCGGCCCGGAGGAGGGAGCCCCGGATGCCTGGGAGGTGTTCCCGGGCATCGCCCATCTGGTCCCCAGCAGGGAACCACCAGACCTGGGAGGGTGTTTGGGCATACCCTTGCACCTACTAATCCGGAGGAAAATTACCCCCCTTTCTTGTAATCTGTGCACTCGAGGTGACAGAGGGGACCCAGGGCGCAAACGTGCCCGACCTCCTGGAGCCCTGTCTCGGATCCGGGAGGCGAATGGCATCTCATAGGGACTTCCAGGGAAATCCGGCCATCTAGTCGCCCCATAGGAAAGCATTGCGGGTGACCAGATGGCCGTGGCGAGAGGGGCGACCAGATGGCCGGGACCGAAATGACGCCAATCTGCCTGCCCAGGGCCTTTAGGGCTCAGGAGCTGCAGGGTTCCAGGGCTCCGGGGCTCTGGGGCTGCAGGGATGCAGGGCTCGGGGACTGCAGGGCTCCACGGCTCGGGGGGCTGCAGGGCTCCGGGGCTGCAGGGCTCCAGGGCTCCAGTGCTAAAGGGCTCCAGGGCTCTGGGGCTTCAGGGCAGCAGGGCTCCAGGGCTCCGGGGCTCCAGGGCCCGGGATCCATGGAGCCCGTCCCGGGTACTTTCCCACTCTGCGGCCCGGAGGAGGGAGCCCCGAATGCCTGGGAGGTGCTGCCCGGGCATCGCTCATCTGGTCCCCAGCAGGGACCACCAGCCCCGGGAGGGTGTTTGGGCATACCCTTGCACGTACTAATCCGGAGGAAAATTACCCCCCTTTCTTGTAATCCGTGCACTCGAGGTGACAGAGGGGACCCAGGGCACAAAAGTACCCGACCTCCTGGAGCCCAGGATGGGATCCGGGAGGCGAATGGCACCTCATAGGGACTTCCAGGGAAGTCCGGCCATCTAGTCGCCCCATAGGAAAGAATTGCGGGCGACCAGATGGCCGAGGCGAGAGGGGCGACCTGATGGCCCGGACCGAAAGAACGCCAATCTGCCTGCCTCGGGCCTGTAGGGCTCAGGAGCTGCAGGGCTCCGGGGCTGCAGGGCTCGGGACTGCAGGACTCCACGGCTCGGGGGGCTGCAGGGCTCCGGGGCTCCAGGGCTCCAGGGCTCCAGGGCTCCAGGGCTGCAGGGCTCCGGGGCTCCAGGGCTGCTGGGCTCCAGGGCAGCAGGGCTCCAGGGCCCAGGACCCATGGAGCCTATCCCGGGTACTTTGCCACTCTGCGGCCCGGAGGAGGGAGCCCCGGATGCCTGGGAGGTGTTCCCCGGGCATCGCCCATCTGGTCCCCAGCAGGGAACCACCAGACCTGGGAGGGTGTTTGGGCATACCCTTGCACCTACTAATCCGGAGGAAAATTACCCCCCTTTCTTGTAATCTGTGCACTCGAGGTGACAGAGGGGACCCAGGGCACGAACGTGCCCGACCTCCTGGAGCCCTGGCTGGGATCCGGGAGGCGAATGGCATCTCATAGGGACTTCCAGGGAAGTCCGGCCATCTAGTCGCCCCATAGGAAAGCATTGCGGGCGACCAGATGGCCGTGGCGAGAGGGCCGACCAGATGGCCGGGACCGAAATGACGCCAATCTGCCTGCCCCGGGCCTTTAGGGCTCAGGAGCTGCAGGGCTCCAGGGCTCCGGGGCTCCGGGGCTCTGGGGCTGCAGGGATGCAGGGCTCGGGGACTGCAGGGCTCCACGGCTCTGGGGGCTGCAGGGCTCCGGGGCTGCAGGGCTCCAGGGCTGCAGGGCTCCAGGGCTCTGGGGCTTCAGGGCAGCAGGGCTCCAGGGCTCCGGCGCTCCAGGGCCCAGGACCCATGGAGCCCGTCCTGGGTACTTTCCCACTCTGCGGCCCGGAGGAGGGAGCCCCGGATGCCTGGGAGGTGCTGCCCGGGCATCGCTCATCTGGTCCCCAGCAGGGAACCACCAGCCCCGGGAGGGTGTTTGGGCATACCCTTGCACCTACTAATCCGGAGGAAAATTACCCCCCTTTCTTGTAATCCGTGCACTCGAGGTGACAGAGGGGACCCAGGGCACAAAAGTGCCTGACCTCCTGGAGCCCAGGATGGGATCCGGGAGGTGAATGGCACCTCATAGGGACTTCCAGGGAAGTCCGGCCATCTAGTCGCCCCATAGGAAAGCATTGCGGGCGACCAGATGGCCGTGGTGAGAGGGGCGACCTGATGGCCGGGACCGAAATGACACCAATCTGCCTGCCCCGGGCCTTTAGGGCTCAGGAGCTGCAGGGCTCCAGGGCTCCGGGGCTCCGGGGCTCTGGGGCTGCAGGGATGCAGGGCTCGGGGACTGCAGGGCTCCACGGCTCTGGGGGCTGCAGGGCTCCGGGGCTGCAGGGCTCCGGGGCTCCGGGGCTGCAGGGCTCCAGGGCTGCAGGGCTCCAGGGCTTCAGGGCAGCAGGGCTCCAGGGCTCCGGGGCTCCGGGGCTCCAGGGCCCAGGACCCATGGAGCCCGTCCCGGGTACTTTCCCACTCTGCGGCCCGGAGGAGGGAGCCCCGAATGCCTGGGAGGTGCTGCCCGGGCATCGCTCATCTGTTCCCCAGCAGGGAACCACCAGCCCCGGGAGGGTGTTTGGGCATACCCTTGCACCTACTAACCCGGAGGAAAATTACCCCCCTTTCTTGTAATCCGTGCACTCGAGGTGACAGAGGGGACCCAGGGCACAAAAGTGCCCGACCTCCTGGAGCCCAGGATGGGATCCGGGAGGCGAATGGCACCTCATAGGGACTTCCAGGGAAGTCCGGCCATCTAGTCCCCCTTATAGGAAAGAATTGCGGGCGACCAGATGGCCGAGGCGAGAGGGGCGACCTGATGGCCGGGACTGAAAGGACGCCAATCTGCTTGCCTCGGCCTGTAGGGCTCAGGAGCTGCAGGGCTCCGGAGCTCCGGGGCTGCAGGGCTCGGGGACTGCAGGGCTCCACGGCTCGGGGGGCTGCAGGGCTCCGTGGCTCCAGGGCTCCAGGGCTCCAGGGCTGCAGGGCTCCGGGGCTGCTGGGCTCCAGGGCAGCAGGGCTCCAGGGCTCCAGGGCCCAGGACCCATGGAGCCTATCCCGGGTACTTTGCCACTCTGCGCCCTGGAGGAGGGAGCCCCGGATGCCTGGGAGGTGTTCCCCGGGCATCGCCCATCTGGTCCCCAGCAGGGAACCACCAGACCTGGGAGGGTGTTTGGGCATACCCTTGCACCTACTAATCCGGAGGAAAATTACCCCCCTTTCTTGTAATCTGTGCACTCGAGGTGACAGAGGGGACCCAGGGCGCAAACGTGCCTGACCTCCTGGAGCCCTGGCTCGGATCCTGGAGGCGAATGGCATCTCATAGGGACTTCCAGGGAAGTCCGGCCATCTAGTCGCCCCATAGAAAAGCATTTTGGGCGACCAGATGGCCGAGGCGAGAGGGGCGACCAGATGGCCTGGACCGAAATGACTCCAATCTGCCTGCCCCGGGCATGCAGGGCTCCGGGGCTGCAGGGCTCCTCGGGGGCCCAGGGCTCCCGGGCTCCAGGGCTGCAGGGCTTCAGGGCTGCAGGGCTCCGGGGGGGCTCCAGGGCTCCAGGGGCTGTAGGGCTCCGGGGGCTCCAGGGCTCCGGGTGCTCCAGGGCTGCAGGGCTCCGGGGCTGCAGGGCTCCTCGGGGGCTGCAGGGCTCCTCGGGGGCTCCATGGCTCCCGGGCTCCGGGGCTGCAGGGCTCCGTGGCTCCAGGGCTCCAGGGCTCCAGGGCTGCAGGGCTCCGGGGCTGCTGGGCTCCAGGGCAGCAGGGCTCCAGGGCTCCAGGGCCCAGGACCCATGGAGCCTATCCCGGGTACTTTGCCACTCTGCGCCCTGGAGGAGGGAGCCCCGGATGCCTGGGAGGTGTTCCCCGGGCATCGCCCATCTGGTCCCCAGCAGGGAACCACCAGACCTGGGAGGGTGTTTGGGCATACCCTTGCACCTACTAATCCGGAGGAAAATTACCCCCCTTTCTTGTAATCTGTGCACTCGAGGTGACAGAGGGGACCCAGGGCGCAAACGTGCCTGACCTCCTGGAGCCCTGGCTCGGATCCTGGAGGCGAATGGCATCTCATAGGGACTTCCAGGGAAGTCCGGCCATCTAGTCGCCCCATAGAAAAGCATTTTGGGCGACCAGATGGCCGAGGCGAGAGGGGCGACCAGATGGCCTGGACCGAAATGACTCCAATCTGCCTGCCCCGGGCATGCAGGGCTCCGGGGCTGCAGGGCTCCTCGGGGGCCCAGGGCTCCCGGGCTCCAGGGCTGCAGGGCTTCAGGGCTGCAGGGCTCCGGGGGGGCTCCAGGGCTCCAGGGGCTGTAGGGCTCCGGGGGCTCCAGGGCTCCGGGTGCTCCAGGGCTGCAGGGCTCCGGGGCTGCAGGGCTCCTCGGGGGCTGCAGGGCTCCTCGGGGGCTCCATGGCTCCCGGGCTCCGGGGCTGCAGGGCTGCAGGGCTGCAGGGCTCCAGGGGGGCTCCAGGGCTCCAGGGGCTGTAGTGCTCCGGGGGCTCTAGGGTTCCGGGGGCTCTAGGGCTGCAGGACGGAGGGGTATTGCCACACCACCAGGCCCTGCCGGACGGGGCTCAAGCCCCGGGCCTGCTCCCGGTCCCTGCTTCTGAAACCCTAGCCAGGCCGGAGAAAAAGCCTCCCTTGGCTCGGATGAACGCCTGGAACCCCGGCCGGCTTGCAGGACGGGGAAGCTCCAGCAAACCCATGGCCGGCCGTACGGAGCTCAAGCCCCGGGCCCGCTCCCGGTCCCTGCTTCCAAAACCCTAGCCAGGCTGGGGAGAGCCTCCCTTGGCCCTGATGAACGCCCGGAACCTCGGCCGGCTTGCGGGACGGGGAGGCTCCAGCAACCCCATAGCCTACCGGACGGAGCTCAAGCCCCGGGCCCGGTCCCTGCTTCCGAAACCCTAGCCAGCCCGGGGAGAGCCTCCCTTGGCCCCGATGAACGCCCGGAACCTCGGCCGGCTTGCAGGACGGAGCTCAGGCCCCAGGCCCAGCCTACCAACCCTAGCCGGGCCCGGGGAGAGCCTCCCGGTGGACCCCCCTGTCCCCAGCACCCAGACCCTGGGCAGGAACCAAGGAGGGTTAAGCCCAGGCCACGTCCTCTCCCCGACGGCCTGCCCGGGGAGCCCATTTTTGTTGACTATTAAGCCCCCACGTAGTGGGGGCTTACAGAACCTAGGGGAGGGACAAAAGTTGGAGTTAGCCCGGCCGCCAGCCCGCAGGGCCATCTGGTCGCCCAGCCCACAGGGCCATCTGGTCACCCTGCCCGCAGGGCTATCTGGTCGCGCAGCCAGGCAGCCAGATGACCCAGGACGACCCAGCGCCCGGATGGCCTGGGAGGATGCTGTACCCAGTCACCCTTGCAGTCCAGCGAGGGTGGCCAGGCGCTGCTGCTGTTTGCCTCCCTGCTCGACTTGCCCATGCAGCAGTGGGAAGCGGAGGCCCGGCCGGCGGCGGCCCAGGCCATCTGGTCACCCTGCTGACCCGTAAGGGAAGGTGTGGCCCCCATCCCCGCACCCCGGTGGGGCAGGGACGGGAGGGGGAGGCCCCCCTGCTGAAGGGCACGTGGTGAAGGCAGCCTCCCACAGGCCCACGTTACCCCTCCGCATCCCTCCCGCCGGCCAGGCGGCAGAGGGACCCACCCCTGGGTGTGATGGAGGGAGGCTTCCACGGGCGCCCACGCACGGAAAGAGACAAAAGCTTGGCTCAGAGGATGACTTTCAATAGATCGCAGCGAGGTAGCTTCTCTGCTACTTACGAAACCCTGACCCAGATCGTCTACGAATGATTTAGCACCGGGTGCCCCACGAACATGCGCCTGATCAAACTCGGAGAAAAAGGACCATCGGCAAGGGGCTGAGAGGCAGGAGCGTCCCCGGGCCCCTGAGTGCCCCTGGCTGGCGGACCCCGGGATGCCTTCCGCCTCTAAGCATGGCCACACCTCATGGAAGTCTGCCTGATCAAACTCGGAGAAAAACGACCATTGAACCCTGATAAAAACAACCATCAACAAGGGGCCGAGAGGCAGAAGCGTCCACGGGCCCCTGGGGGCCCCTGGCGGGTGGGCCCCAGGACGACCTTCCCCTCTCTGCATGGCCAGACCTCACAGAGGTATGCCTGATCAAATTTGGAGAAAAACGACCATCGGCAAGGGGCTGAGAGGCAGGAGCGTCCTCGGGATCTTGGGGGCCCCTGGCAGGCAGGCCCCGGGATGCCTCCCCTCCTCTCAGCATGGCCGGACCTCATGGAAGTCTGCCTGATCAAACTCGGAAAAAACAACCATCGGCAAGGGGCCAAGAGGCAGAAGTGTCCACGGGCCCCTGGGGGACCCTGGCAGGCGGTCCCCAGGACACCTTCCCCCCCTCAGCATGGCCAGACCTCACGGAGGTCTGTGCCTGATCAAACTCGGAGAAAACGGACCATCGGCAAGGGACTGAGAGGCAGGATTGTTCCCGGGCCCCTGGGGGCCCCTGGCAGGCGGGCCCTGGGACGCCTTTCCCCTCTCAGCATGGCCAGACCTCACGGAGGTATGCCTGATCGAACTTGGAGAAAAACGACCATCGGCAAGGGGCTGAGAGGCAGAAGCGTCCCCGGGCCCCTGGGGGCCCCTGGCGGGTCGGCCCCAGGACGCCTTCCCCCTCTCAGCATGGCCAGACCTCATGGAAGTCTGCCTCATCAAACTCTTAGAAAAACGACCATCGAACCCTGATAAAAACGACCATCGGCAAGGGGCTGAGAGGCAGAAGCGTCCCGGGCCCCTGGGGGCCCCTGGCGGGTGGGCCCCGGGACGCCTTCCCCCTCTCAGCATGGCCAGACCTCATGGAAGTCTGCCTGATCAAACTCGGAGAAAAACAACCATCGAACTCGGAGAAAAACGACCATCGGCAAGGGGCTGAGAGGCAGAAGCGTCCCCGGGGGGTCCCTGGCAGCCCCCGGGACGCCTTTCCCCTCTCAGCATGGCCAGACCTCACGGAGGTATGCCTGATCGAACTCGGAGAAAAACGACCATCGGCAAGGGGCTGAGAGGCAGAAGCTTCCCCGGGCCCCTGGGGGCCCCTGGCGGGTGGGCCCCGGGACGCCTTCCCCCTCTCAGCATGGCCAGACCTCATGGAAGTCTGCCTGATCAAACTCGGAGAAAAACTACCATCGAACTCGGAGAAAAACAAACATCGGCAAGGGGCTGAGAGGCAGAAGCTTCCCCGGGCCCCTGGGGGCCCCTGGCAGGCGGGCCCTGGGACGCCTTTCCCCTCTCAGCATGGCCAGACCTCACGGAGGTATGCCTGATCGAACTCGGAGAAAAACGACCATCGGCAAGGGGCTGAGAGGCAGAAGCGTCCCCGGGCCCCTGGGGGCCCCTGGCGGGTGGGTCCCGGGACGCCTTCCCCCTCTCAGCATGGCCAGACCTCATGGAAGTCTGCCTGATCAAACTCGGAGAAAAACAACCATCGAACTCGGAGAAAAACGACCATCGGCAAGGGGCTGAGAGGCAGAAGCGTCCCCGGGGGGTCCCTGGCAGCCCCCGGGACGCCTTTCCCCTCTCAGCATGGCCAGACCTCACGGAGGTATACCTGATCAAACTCGGAGAAAAACGACCATCGGCAAGGGGCTGAGAGGCAGAAGCGTCCCCGGGCCCCTGGGGGCCCCTGGCGGGTGGGCCCCGGGACGCTTCCCCCCTCTCACCATGGCCAGACCTCATGGAAGTCTGCCTGATCAAACTCGGAGAAAAACGACCATCGAACTCGGAGAAAAACAACCATCGGCAAGGGGCTGAGAGGCAGAAGCGTCCCCGGGCCCCTGGGGGCCCCTGGCAGGCGGGCCCCAGGACTCCTTTTCCCTCTCAGCAAGGCCAGACCTCACAGAGGTATGCCTGATCAAACTCGGAGAAAAACGACCATCGGCAAGGGGCTGAGAGGCAGAAGCGTCCCCGGGCCCCTGGGGGCCCCTGGCGGGTGGGCCCCAGGACGCATCCCCCCTCTCAGCATGGCCAGACCTCATGGAAGTCTGCCTGATCAAACTCGGAGAAAAACGACCATTGAACTCGGAGAAAAACGACCATCGGCAAGGGGCTGAGAGGCAGAAGCGTCCCGGGCCCCTGGGGGCCCCTGGCGGGTGGACCCCGGGATGCCTTCCCCCTCTCAGCATGGCCAGACGTCATGGAAGTCTGCCTCATCAAACTCTTAGAAAAACGACCATCGAACCCTGATATAAACGACCATCGACAAGGGGCCGAGAGGCAGGATTGTTCCCGGGCCCCTGGGGGCCCCTGGCAGGCGGAACTGGGACGCCTTTCCCCTCTCAGCATGGCCAGACCTCACGGAGGTATGCCTGATCGAACTCGGAGAAAAACGACCATCGGCAAGGGGCTGAGAGGCAGAAGCGTCCCCAGGCCCCTGGGGGCCCCTGGCGGGTCGGCCCTGGGACGCCTTCCCCCTCTCAGCATGGCCAGACCTCATGGAAGTCTGCCTCATCAAACTCTTAGAAAAACGACCATCGAACCCTGATAAAAACGACCATCGGCAAGGGGCTGAGAGGCAGAAGCGTCCCCGGGCCCCTGGGGGCCCCTGGCGGGTGGGCCCCGGGACGCCTTCCCCCTCTCAGCATGGCCAGACCTCATGGAAGTCTGCCTGATCAAACTCGGAGAAAAACTACCATCGAACTCGGAGAAAAACAAACATCGGCAAGGGGCTGAGAGGCAGAAGCTTCCCCGGGCCCCTGGGGGCCCCTGGCAGGTGGGCCCTGGGACGCCTTTCCCCTCTCAGCATGGCCAGACCTCATGGAAGTCTGCCTGATCAAACTCGGAGAAAAACAACCATCGAACTCTGAGAAAAACGACCATCGGCAAGGGGCTGAGAGGCAGAAGCGTCCCCGGGCCCCTGGGGGTCCCTGGCAGCCCCCGGGACGCGATTCCCCTCTCAGCATGGCCAGACCTCACGGAGGTATACCTGATCGAACTCGGAGAAAAACGACCATCGGCAAGGGGCTTAGAGGCAGAAGCGTCCCCGGGCCCCTGGGGGCCCCTGGCGGGTGGGCCCCGGGACGCTTCCCCCCTCTCAGCATGGCCAGACCTCATGGAAGTCTCCCTGATCAAACTCGGAGAAAAATGACCATCGAACTCGGAGAAAAACGACCATCGGCAAGGGGCTGAGAGGCAGAAGCGTCCCCGGGCCCCTGGGGGCCCCTGGCAGGCGGGCCCCAGGACGCCTTTTCCCTCTCAGCAAGGCCAGACCTCACAGAGGTATGCCTGATCAAACTCGGAGAAAAACGACCATCGGCAAGGGGCTGAGAGGCAGAAGCATCCCCGGGCCCCTGGGGGCCCCTGGCAGTTGGGCCCCGGGACGCATCCCCCCTCTCAGCATGGCCAGACCTCATGGAAGTCTGCCTGATCAAACTCGGAGAAAAACAACCATCGAACTCGGAGAAAAACGACCATCGGCAAGGGGCAGAGAGGCAGAAGCGTCCCTGGGCCCCTGGGGGCCCCTGGCAGGCGGGCCCCGGGACACCTTCCCCCTCAAACTCGGTGAAAAAGGACCATCGGCAATGGGCTGAGAGGCAAGAGTGTCCCCAGGACATGGGGGCCCCGGCGGGCAGGCCCCAGGGCTGCTTTCCCCTGATTCAGAATCTCCGGAGGTCTGACTGACCCTCTCCCTAGTAATCCGGAGGAACATTACCCCCCTTTCTTGTAATCTGTGCACTCGAGGTCACATAGGGGACCCAAGCGACGAACGAGCCCGACCTCCTGGAGCCCTGGCTGGGATCCGGGAGGCGAATGGCACCTCATCGGGACTTCCAGGGAAGTTCGGTCATCTGGTCGCCCCATAGGAAAGCATTGTGGTCGACCAGATGGCCAAGGGAATCGGGGCGACCAGATGAAAGAGGAGCCGTCTGGACACCCTGTGCCCCAACGAAGGAGTCAGCGGGCTCCGCGGCATGGCCGACCGGAGGCCCAGAGCCCCAAAGCCCCAGCTGGGCCCCAGCCATGGAGGCTCCCAGGGGGCCCCGACAGGCCCTCCGACCCGGGGCCCCCTGGCACTTTGACAAGCAGGGAGGACTGCCCGGGCACAACGGAACCCCGACCTGGGCTCTTGGCAGTGCAGCAGGCCGGGGGACAGGGCCCAGGGCCCGAGCACCCAGCTCGGGGCTCTGGGGCTCCGGGGCTCTGTGCCTCCGGGCCTCCGGGGCTCTGGGGCTGCAGGGATGCAGGGCTCGGGGACTGCAGGGCACCAAGGCTCGGGGGGCTGCAGGGCTCCGGGGCTGCAGGGCTGCAGGGCTCCAGGGCTCGGGGGCTCCAGGGCAGCAGGGCTGCAGGGTTCCGGGGCTCCATTGCTCCAGGGCTCCAGGCCTCCGGGGCTGCTGGGCTGCTGGGCTCCAAGGTTTCGGGCCTCCATGGCCCGGGACCCATGGAGCCCGTCCCGGGTACTTTCCCACTCTGCGGCCCGAAGGAGGGAGCCCCGAATGCCTGGGAGGTGCTGCCCGGGCATCGCTCATCTGGTCCCCAGCAGGGAACCACCAGCCCCGGGAGGGTGTTTGGGCATACCCCTGCACCTACTAATCCGGAGGAAAATTACCCCCCTTTCTTGTAATCTGTGCACTCGAGGTGACAGAGGGGACCCAGGGCACAAAAGTGCCCAACCTCCTGGAGCCCAGGATGGGATCCGGGAGGCGAATGGCACCTCATAAGGACTTCCAGGGAAGTCCGGCCATCTAGTCGCCCCATAGGAAAGAATTGCGGCCGACCAGATGGCCGAGGCGAGAGGGGCGACCTGATGGCCGGGACCGAAAGGACGCCCATCTGCCTGCCTCGGGCCTGTAGGGCTCAGGAGCTGCAGGGCTCCGGGGCTCCGGGGCTGCAGGGCTCGGGGACTGCAGGGCTTCACGGCTCGGGGGGCTGCAGGGCTCCGGGGCTCCAGGGCTCCAAGGCTGCTGGGCTCCAGGGCAGCAGGGCTCCAGGGCTCCAGGGCCCAGGACCCATGGAGCCTATCCCGGGTACTTTGCCACTCTGCGGCCCGGAGGAGGGAGCCCCGGATGCCTGGGAGGTGTTCCCCGGGCATCGCCCATCTGGTCCCCAGCAAGGAACCACCAGACCTGGGAGGGTGTTTGGGCATACCCTTGCACCTACTAATCCGGAGGAAAATTACCCCCCTTTCTTGTAATATGTGCACTCGAGGTGACAGAGGGGACCCAGGGCACGAACGTGCCCGACCTCCTGGAGCCCTGGCTGGGATCCGGGAGGCGAATGGCATCTCATAGGGACTTCCAGGGAAGTCCGGCCATCTAGTCGCCCCATAGGAAAGCATTGCGGGCGACCAGATGGCCGTGGCGAGAGGGGCGACCAGATGGCCGGGACCGAAATGACGCCAATCTGCCTGCCCCGGGCCTTTAGGGCTCAGGAGCTGCAGGGCTCCAGGGCTCCGGGGCTCTGGGGCTCTGGGGCTGCAGGGATGCAGGGCTCGGGGACTGCAGGGCTCCACGGCTCGGGGGGCTGCAGGGCTCCAGGGCTCCAGGGCTCCAGGGCTTCAGGGCTCCAGGGCTGCAGGGCTCCAGGGCTCTGGGGCTTCAGGGCAGCAGGGCTCCAGGGCTCCGGGGCTCCGGGACCCATGGAGCCCGTCCCGGGTACTTTCCCACTCTGCGGCCCGGAGGAGGGAGCCCCGAATGCCTGTGAGGTGCTGCCCGGGCATCGCTCATCTGGTCCCCAGCAGGGAACCACCAGCCCCGGGAGGGTGTTTGGGCATACCCTTGCACCTACTAATCTGGAGGAAAATTACCCCCCTTTCTTGTAATCCGTGCACTCGAGGTGACAGAGGGGACCCAGGGCACAAAAGTGCCCGACATCCAGGAGCCCAGGATGGGATCCGGGAGGCGAATGGCACCTCATAGGGACTTCCAGGGAAGTCCGGCCATCTAGTCGCCCCATAGGAAAGCATTGCGGGCGACCAGATGGCCGTGGCGAGAGGGGCGACCAGATGGCCGGGACCGAAATGACGCCAATCTGCCTGCCCCGGGCCTTTAGGGCTCAGGAGCTGCAGGGCTCCAGGGCTCCGGGGCTCCGGGGCCCTGGGGCTGCAGGGATGCAGGGCTCGGGGACTGCAGGGCTCCACGGCTCGGGGGCTGCAGGGCTCCGGGGCTGCAGGGCTCCAGGGCTCCAGGGCTCCAGGGCTCCAGTGCTGCAGGGCTCCAGGGCAGCAGGGCTCCAGGGCTCCGGGGCTCCAGGGCCCGGAACCCATGGAGCCCGTCCCGGGTACTTTCCCACTCTGCGGCCCGGAGGAGGGAGCCCCGAATGCCTGGGAGGTGCTGCCCGGGCATCGCTCATCTGGTCCCCAGCAGGGACCACCAGCCCCAGGAGGGTGTTTGGGCATACCCTTGCACGTACTAATCCGGAGGAAAATTACCCCCCTTTCTTGTAATCCGTGCACTCGAGGTGACAGAGGGGACCCAGGGCACAAAAGTGCCCGACCTCCTGGAGCCCAGGATGGGATCCGGGAGGCGAATGGCACCTCATAGGGACTTCCAGGGAAGTCCGGCCATCTAGTCGCCCCATAGGAAAGAATAGCAGGCGACCAGATGGCCGAGGCGAGAGTGGCGACCTGATGGCCGGGACCGAAAGGACGCCAATCTGCCTGCCCCGGGCCTTTAGGGCTCAGGAGCTGCAGGGCTCCAGGGCTCCGGGGCTCCGGGGCTCTGGGGCTGCAGGGATGCAGGGCTCGGGGACTGCAGGGCTCCACAGCTCGGGGGGCTGCAGGGCTCCGGGGCTGCAGGGCTCCAGGGCTCCAGGGCTCCAGGGCTCCAGTGCTAAAGGGCTCCAGGGCTCTGGGGCTTCAGGGCAGCAGTGCTCCAGGGCTCCGGGGCTCCAGGGCCCGGGACCCATGGAGCCCGTCCCGGGTACTTTCCCACTCTGCGGCCCGGAGGAGGGAGCCCCGAATGCCTGGGAGGTGCTGCCCGGGCATCGCTCATCTGGTCCCCAGCAGGGACCACCAGCCCCAGGAGGGTGTTTGGGCATACCCTTGCACGTACTAATCTGGAGGAAAATTACCCCCCTTTCTTGTAATCCGTGCACTCGAGGTGACAGAGGGGACCCAGGGCACAAAAGTGCCCGACCTCCTGGAGCCCAGGATGGGATCCGGGAGGCGAATGGCACCTCATAGGGACTTCCAGGGAAGTCCGGCCATCTAGTCGCCCCATAGGAAAGAATAGCAGGCGACCAGATGGCCGAGGCGAGAGTGGCGACCTGATGGCCGGGACCGAAAGGACGCCAATCTGCCTGCCTCGGGCCTGTAGGGCTCAGGAGCTGCAGGGCTCCGGGGCTGCAGGGCTCGGGACTGCAGGACTCCACGGCTCGGGGGGCTGCAGGGCTCCGGGGCTCCAGGGCTCCAGGGCTCCAGGGCTCCAGGGCTCCAGGGCTCCAGGGCTGCAGGGCTCCGGGGCTCCAGGGCTGCTGGGCTCCAGGGCAGCAGGGCTCCAGGGCCCAGGACCCATGGAGCCTATCCCGGGTACTTTGCCACTCTGCGGCCCGGAGGAGGGAGCCCCGGATGCCTGGGAGGTGTTCCCCGGGCATCGCCCATCTGGTCCCCAGCAGGGAACCACCAGACCTGGGAGGGTGTTTGGGCATACCCTTGCACCTACTAATCCGGAGGAAAATTACCCCCCTTTCTTGTAATCTGTGCACTCGAGGTGACAGAGGGGACCCAGGGCACGAACGTGCCCGACCTCCTGGAGCCCTGGCTGGGATCCGGGAGGCGAATGGCATCTCATAGGGACTTCCAGGGAAGTCCGGCCATCTAGTCGCCCCATAGGAAAGAATTGCGGGCGACCAGAAGGCCGAGGCGAGAGGGGCGACCTGATGGCCGGGACCGAAAGGACGCCAATCTGCCTGCCTCGGGCCTGTAGGGCTCAGGAGCTGCAGGGCTCCGGGGCTCCGGGGCTGCAGGGCTCGGGGACTGCAGGGCTCCACGGCTCGGGGGGCTGCAGGGCTCCGGGGCTCCAGGGCTCCAGGGCTCCAGAGCTGCAGGGCTCCGGGGCTGCTGTGCTCCAGGGCAGCAGGGCTCCAGGGCTCCAGGGCCCAGGACCCATGGAGCCTATCCCTGGTACTTTCCCACTCTGCGGCCCGGAGGAGGGAGCCCCGAATGCCTGTGAGGTGCTGCCCAGGCATCGCTCATCTGGTCCCCAGCAGGGAACCACCAGCCCCGGGAGGGTGTTTGGGCATACCCTTGCACCTACTAATCTGGAGGAAAATTACCCCCCTTTCTTGTAATCCGTGCACTCGAGGTGACAGAGGGGACCCAGGGCACAAAAGTGCCCGACCTCCTGGAGCCCAGGATGGGATCCGGGAGGAGAATGGCTCCTCATAGGGACTTCCAGGGAAGTCCGGCCATCTAGTCGCCCCATAGGAAAGCATTGCGGGCGACCAGATGGCCGTGGCGAGAGGGGCGACCAGATGGCCGGGACCGAAATGACGCCAATCTGCCTGCCCCGGGCCTTTAGGGCTCAGGAGCTGCAGGGCTCCAGGGCTCCGGGGCTCCGGGGCCCTGGGGCTGCAGGGATGCAGGGCTCGGGGACTGCAGGGCTCCACGGCTCGGGGGCTGCAGGGCTCCGGGGCTGCAGGGCTCCAGGGCTCCAGGGCTCCAGTGCTGCAGGGCTCCAGGGCAGCAGGGCTCCAGGGCTCCGGGGCTCCAGGGCCCGGGACCCATGGAGCCCGTCCCGGGTACTTTCCCACTCTGCGGCCCGGAGGAGGGAGCCCCGAATGCCTGGGAGGTGCTGCCCGGGCATCGCTCATCTGGTCCCCAGCAGGGACCACCAGCCCCAGGAGGGTGTTTGGGCATACCCTTGCACGTACTAATCCGGAGGAAAATTACCCCCCTTTCTTGTAATCCGTGCACTCGAGGTGACAGAGGGGACCCAGGGCACAAAAGTGCCCGACCTCCTGGAGCCCAGGATGGGATCCGGGAGGCGAATGGCACCTCATAGGGACTTCCAGGGAAGTCCGGCCATCTAGTCGCCCCATAGGAAAGAATAGCAGGCGACCAGATGGCCGAGGCGAGAGTGGCGACCTGATGGCCGGGACCGAAAGGACGCCAATCTGCCTGCCCCGGGCCTTTAGGGCTCAGGAGCTGCAGGGCTCCAGGGCTCCGGGGCTCCGGGGCTCTGGGGCTGCAGGGATGCAGGGCTCGGGGACTGCAGGGCTCCACGGCTCGGGGGGCTGCAGGGCTCCGGGGCTGCAGGGCTCCAGGGCTCCAGGGCTCCAGGGCTCCAGTGCTAAAGGGCTCCAGGGCTCTGGGGCTTCAGGGCAGCAGGGCTCCAGGGCTCCGGGGCTCCAGGGCCCGGGACCCATGGAGCCCGTCCCGGGTACTTTCCCACTCTGCGGCCCGGAGGAGGGAGCCCCGAATGCCTGGGAGGTGCTGCCCGGGCATCGCTCATCTGGTCCCCAGCAGGGACCACCAGCCCCAGGAGGGTGTTTGGGCATACCCTTGCACGTACTAATCCGGAGGAAAATTACCCCCCTTTCTTGTAATCCGTGCACTCGAGGTGACAGAGGGGACCCAGGGCACAAAAGTGCCCGACCTCCTGGAGCCCAGGATGGGATCCGGGAGGCGAATGGCACCTCATAGGGACTTCCAGGGAAGTCCGGCCATCTAGTCGCCCCATAGGAAAGAATAGCAGGCGACCAGATGGCCGAGGCGAGAGTGGCGACCTGATGGCCGGGACCGAAAGGACGCCAATCTGCCTGCCTCGGGCCTGTAGGGCTCAGGAGCTGCAGGGCTCCGGGGCTGCAGGGCTCGGGACTGCAGGACTCCACGGCTCGGGGGGCTGCAGGGCTCCGGGGCTCCAGGGCTCCAGGGCTCCAGGGCTGCAGGGCTCCGGGGCTCCAGGGCTGCTGGGCTCCAGGGCAGCAGGGCTCCAGGGCCCAGGACCCATGGAGCCTATCCCGGGTACTTTGCCACTCTGCGGCCCGGAGGAGGGAGCCCCGGATGCCTGGGAGGTGTTCCCCGGGCATCGCCCATCTGGTCCCCAGCAGGGAACCACCAGACCTGGGAGGGTGTTTGGGCATACCCTTGCACCTACTAATCCGGAGGAAAATTACCCCCCTTTCTTGTAATCTGTGCACTCGAGGTGACAGAGGGGACCCAGGGCACGAACGTGCCCGACCTCCTGGAGCCCTGGCTGGGATCCGGGAGGCGAATGGCACCTCATAGGGACTTCCAGGGAAGTCCGGCCATCTAGTCCCTCTTATAGGAAAGAATTGCGGGCGACCAGATGGCCGAGGCGAGAGGGGCGACCTGATGGCCGGGACTGAAAGGACGCCAATCTGCCTGCCTCGGCCTGTAGGGCTCAGGAGCTGCAGGGCTCCGGAGCTCCGGGGCTGCAGGGCTCGGGGACTGCAGGGCTCCACGGCTCGGGGGGCTGCAGGGCTCCGTGGCTCCAGGGCTCCAGGGCTCCAGGGCTCCAGGGCTGCAGGGCTCCGGGGCTGCTGGGCTCCAGGGCAGCAGGGCTCCAGGGCTCCAGGGCCCAGGACCCATGGAGCCTATCCCGGGTACTTTGCCACTCTGCGCCCTGGAGGAGGGAGCCCCGGATGCCTGGGAGGTGTTCCCCGGGCATCGCCCATCTGGTCCCCAGCAGGGAACCACCAGACCTGGGAGGGTGTTTGGGCATACCCTTGCACCTACTAATCCGGAGGAAAATTACCCCCCTTTCTTGTAATCTGTGCACTCGAGGTGACAGAGGGGACCCAGGGCGCAAACGTGCCTGACCTCCTGGAGCCCTGGCTCGGATCCTGGAGGCGAATGGCATCTCATAGGGACTTCCAGGGAAGTCCGGCCATCTAGTCGCCCCATAGAAAAGCATTTTGGGCGACCAGATGGCCGAGGCGAGAGGGGCGACCAGATGGCCTGGACCGAAATGACTCCAATCTGCCTGCCCCGGGCATGCAGGGCTCCGGGGCTGCAGGGCTCCTCGGGGGCCCAGGGCTCCCGGGCTCCAGGGCTGCAGGGCTTCAGGGCTGCAGGGCTCCGGGGGGGCTCCAGGGCTCCAGGGGCTGTAGGGCTCCGGGGGCTCCAGGGCTCCGGGTGCTCCAGGGCTGCAGGGCTCCGGGGCTGCAGGGCTCCTCGGGGGCTGCAGGGCTCCTCGGGGGCTCCATGGCTCCCGGGCTCCGGGGCTGCAGGGCTGCAGGGCTGCAGGGCTCCAGGGGGGCTCCAGGGCTCCAGGGGCTGTAGTGCTCCGGGGGCTCCAGGGTTCCGGGGGCTCTAGGGCTGCAGGACGGAGGGGTATTGCCACACCACCAGGCCCTGCCGGACGGGGCTCAAGCCCCGGGCCTGCTCCCGGTCCCTGCTTCTGAAACCCTAGCCAGGCCGGAGAAAAAGCCTCCCTTGGCTCGGATGAACGCCTGGAACCCCGGCCGGCTTGCAGGACGGGGAAGCTCCAGCAAACCCATGGCCGGCCGTACGGAGCTCAAGCCCCGGGCCCGCTCCCGGTCCCTGCTTCCAAAACCCTAGCCAGGCCGGGGAGAGCCTCCCTTGGCCCTGATGAACGCCCGGAACCTCGGCCGGCTTGCGGGACGGGGAGGCTCCAGCAACCCCATAGCCTACCGGACGGAGCTCAAGCCCCGGGCCCGGTCCCTGCTTCCGAAACCCTAGCCAGCCCGGGGAGAGCCTCCCTTGGCCCCGATGAACGCCCGGAACCTCGGCCGGCTTGCAGGACGGAGCTCAGGCCCCAGGCCCAGCCTACCAACCCTAGCCGGGCCCGGGGAGAGCCTCCCGGTGGACCCCCCTGTCCCCAGCACCCAGACCCTGGGCAGGAACCAAGGAGGGTTAAGCCCAGGCCACGTCCTCTCCCCGACGGCCTGCCCGGGGAGCCCATTTTTGTTGACTATTAAGCCCCCACGTAGTGGGGGCTTACAGAACCTAGGGGAGGGACAAAAGTTGGAGTTAGCCCGGCCGCCAGCCCGCAGGGCCATCTGGTCGCCCAGCCCACAGGGCCATCTGGTCACCCTGCCCGCAGGGCAATCTGGTCGCGCAGCCAGGCAGCCAGATGACCCAGGACGACCCAGCGCCCGGATGGCCTGGGAGGATGCTGTACCCAGTCACCCTTGCAGTCCAGCGAGGGTGGCCAGGCGCTGCTGCTGTTTGCCTCCCTGCTCGACTTGCCCATGCAGCAGTGGGAAGCGGAGGCCCGGCCGGCGGCGGCCCAGGCCATCTGGTCACCCTGCTGACCCGTAAGGGAAGGTGTGGCCCCCATCCCCGCACCCCGGTGGGGCAGGGACGGGAGGGGGAGGCCCCCCTGCTGAAGGGCACGTGGTGGAGGCAGCCTCCCACAGGCCCACGTTACCCCTCCGCATCCCTCCCGCCGGCCAGGCGGCAGAGGGACCCACCCCTGGGTGTGATGGAGGGAGGCTTCCACGGGCGCCCACGCACGGAAAGAGACAAAAGCTTGGCTCAGAGGATGACTTTCAATAGATCGCAGCGAGGTAGCTTCTCTGCTACTTACGAAACCCTGACCCAGATCGTCTACGAATGATTTAGCACCGGGTGCCCCACGAACATGCGCCTGATCAAACTCGGAGAAAAAGGACCATCGGCAAGGGGCTGAGAGGCAGGAGCGTCCCCGGGCCCCTGAGTGCCCCTGGCTGGCGGACCCCGGGATGCCTTCCGCCTCTAAGCATGGCCACACCTCATGGAAGTCTGCCTGATCAAACTCGGAGAAAAACGACCATTGAACCCTGATAAAAACAACCATCAACAAGGGGCCGAGAGGCAGAAGCGTCCACGGGCCCCTGGGGGCCCCTGGCGGGTGGGCCCCAGGACGACCTTCCCCTCTCTGCATGGCCAGACCTCACAGAGGTATGCCTGATCAAATTTGGAGAAAAACGACCATCGGCAAGGGGCTGAGAGGCAGGAGCGTCCTCGGGATCTTGGGGGCCCCTGGCAGGCAGGCCCCGGGATGCCTCCCCTCCTCTCAGCATGGCCGGACCTCATGGAAGTCTGCCTGATCAAACTCGGAAAAAACAACCATCGGCAAGGGGCCAAGAGGCAGAAGTGTCCACGGGCCCCTGGGGGACCCTGGCAGGCGGTCCCCAGGACACCTTCCCCCCCTCAGCATGGCCAGACCTCACGGAGGTCTGTGCCTGATCAAACTCGGAGAAAACGGACCATCGGCAAGGGACTGAGAGGCAGGATTGTTCCCGGGCCCCTGGGGGCCCCTGGCAGGCGGGCCCTGGGACGCCTTTCCCCTCTCAGCATGGCCAGACCTCACGGAGGTATGCCTGATCGAACTTGGAGAAAAACGACCATCGGCAAGGGGCTGAGAGGCAGAAGCGTCCCCGGGCCCCTGGGGGCCCCTGGCGGGTCGGCCCCAGGACGCCTTCCCCCTCTCAGCATGGCCAGACCTCATGGAAGTCTGCCTCATCAAACTCTTAGAAAAACGACCATCGAACCCTGATAAAAACGACCATCGGCAAGGGGCTGAGAGGCAGAAGCGTCCCGGGCCCCTGGGGGCCCCTGGCGGGTGGGCCCCGGGACGCCTTCCCCCTCTCAGCATGGCCAGACCTCATGGAAGTCTGCCTGATCAAACTCGGAGAAAAACTACCATCGAACTCGGAGAAAAACAAACATCGGCAAGGGGCTGAGAGGCAGAAGCTTCCCTGGGCCCCTGGGGGCCCCTGGCAGGCGGGCCCTGGGACGCCTTTCCCCTCTCAGCATGGCCAGACCTCACGGAGGTATGCCTGATCGAACTCGGAGAAAAACGACCATCGGCAAGGGGCTGAGAGGCAGAAGCTTCCCCGGGCCCCTGGGGGCCCCTGGCGGGTGGGCCCCGGGACGCCTTCCCCCTCTCAGCATGGCCAGACCTCATGGAAGTCTGCCTGATCAAACTCGGAGAAAAACTACCATCGAACTCGGAGAAAAACAAACATCGGCAAGGGGCTGAGAGGCAGAAGCTTCCCCGGGCCCCTGGGGGCCCCTGGCAGGCGGGCCCTGGGACGCCTTTCCCCTCTCAGCATGGCCAGACCTCACGGAGGTATGCCTGATCGAACTCGGAGAAAAACGACCATCGGCAAGGGGCTGAGAGGCAGAAGCGTCCCCGGGCCCCTGGGGGCCCCTGGCGGGTGGGTCCCGGGACGCCTTCCCCCTCTCAGCATGGCCAGACCTCATGGAAGTCTGCCTGATCAAACTCGGAGAAAAACAACCATCGAACTCGGAGAAAAACGACCATCGGCAAGGGGCTGAGAGGCAGAAGCGTCCCCAGGGGGTCCCTGGCAGCCCCCGGGACGCCTTTCCCCTCTCAGCATGGCCAGACCTCACGGAGGTATACCTGATCAAACTCGGAGAAAAACGACCATCGGCAAGGGGCTGAGAGGCAGAAGCGTCCCCGGGCCCCTGGGGGCCCCTGGCGGGTGGGCCCCGGGACGCTTCCCCCCTCTCACCATGGCCAGACCTCATGGAAGTCTGCCTGATCAAACTCGGAGAAAAACGACCATCGAACTCGGAGAAAAACAACCATCGGCAAGGGGCTGAGAGGCAGAAGCGTCCCCGGGCCCCTGGGGGCCCCTGGCAGGCGGGCCCCAGGACTCCTTTTCCCTCTCAGCAAGGCCAGACCTCACAGAGGTATGCCTGATCAAACTCGGAGAAAAACAACCATCGGCAAGGGGCTGAGAGGCAGAAGCGTCCCCGGGCCCCTGGGGGCCCCTGGCGGGTGGGCCCCAGGACGCATCCCCCCTCTCAGCATGGCCAGACCTCATGGAAGTCTGCCTGATCAAACTCGGAGAAAAACGACCATCGAACTCGGAGAAAAACGACCATCGGCAAGGGGCTGAGAGGCAGAAGCGTCCCGGGCCCCTGGGGGCCCCTGGCGGGTGGACCCCGGGATGCCTTCCCCCTCTCAGCATGGCCAGACGTCATGGAAGTCTGCCTCATCAAACTCTTAGAAAAACGACCATCGAACCCTGATATAAACGACCATCGACAAGGGGCCGAGAGGCAGGATTGTTCCCGGGCCCCTGGGGGCCCCTGGCAGGCGGGCCCTGGGACGCCTTTCCCCTCTCAGCATGGCCAGACCTCACGGAGGTATGCCTGATCGAACTCGGAGAAAAACGACCATCGGCAAGGGGCTGAGAGGCAGAAGCGTCCCCAGGCCCCTGGGGGCCCCTGGCGGGTCGGCCCTGGGACGCCTTCCCCCTCTCAGCATGGCCAGACCTCATGGAAGTCTGCCTCATCAAACTCTTAGAAAAACGACCATCGAACCCTGATAAAAACGACCATCGGCAAGGGGCTGAGAGGCAGAAGCGTCCCCGGGCCCCTGGGGGCCCCTGGCGGGTGGGCCCCGGGACGCCTTCCCCCTCTCAGCATGGCCAGACCTCATGGAAGTCTGCCTGATCAAACTCGGAGAAAAACTACCATCGAACTCGGAGAAAAACAAACATCGGCAAGGGGCTGAGAGGCAGAAGCTTCCCCGGGCCCCTGGGGGCCCCTGGCAGGTGGGCCCTGGGACGCCTTTCCCCTCTCAGCATGGCCAGACCTCACGGAGGTATGCCTGATCGAACTCGGAGAAAAACGACCATCGGCAAGGGGCTGAGAGGCAGAAGCGTCCCCGGGCCCCTGGGGGCCCCTGGCGGGTGGGTCCCGGGACGCCTTCCTCCTCTCAGCATGGCCAGACCTCATGGAAGTCTGCCTGATCAAACTCGGAGAAAAACAACCATCGAACTCGGAGAAAAACGACCATCGGCAAGGGGCTGAGAGGCAGAAGCGTCCCCGGGGGGTCCCTGGCAGCCCCCGGGACGCCTTTCCCCTCTCAGCATGGCCAGACCTCACGGAGGTATACCTGATCAAACTCGGAGAAAAACGACCATCGGCAAGGGGCTGAGAGGCAGAAGCGTCCCCGGGCCCCTGGGGGCCCCTGGCGGGTGGGCCCCGGGACGCTTCCCCCCTCTCACCATGGCCAGACCTCATGGAAGTCTGCCTGATCAAACTCGGAGAAAAACGACCATCGAACTCGGAGAAAAACAACCATCGGCAAGGGGCTGAGAGGCAGAAGCGTCCCCGGGCCCCTGGGGGCCCCTGGCAGGCGGGCCCCAGGACTCCTTTTCCCTCTCAGCAAGGCCAGACCTCACAGAGGTATGCCTGATCAAACTCGGAGAAAAACGACCATCGGCAAGGGGCTGAGAGGCAGAAGCGTCCCCGGGCCCCTGGGGGCCCCTGGCGGGTCGGCCCTGGGACGCCTTCCCCCTCTCAGCATGGCCAGACCTCATGGAAGTCTGCCTCATCAAACTCTTAGAAAAACGACCATCGAACCCTGATAAAAACGACCATCGGCAAGGGGCTGAGAGGCAGAAGCGTCCCCGGGCCCCTGGGGGCCCCTGGCGGGTGGGCCCCGGGACGCCTTCCCCCTCTCAGCATGGCCAGACCTCATGGAAGTCTGCCTGATCAAACTCGGAGAAAAACAACCATCGAACTCGGAGAAAAATGACCATCGGCAAGGGGCTGAGAGGCAGAAGCGTCCCCGGGCCCCTGGGGGTCCCTGGCAGCCCCCGGGACGCGATTCCCCTCTCAGCATGGCCAGACCTCACGGAGGTATACCTGATCGAACTCGGAGAAAAACGACCATCGGCAAGGGGCTTAGAGGCAGAAGCGTCCCCGGGCCCCTGGGGGCCCCTGGCGGGTGGGCCCCGGGACGCTTCCCCCCTCTCAGCATGGCCAGACCTCATGGAAGTCTCCCTGATCAAACTCGGAGAAAAATGACCATCGAACTCGGAGAAAAACGACCATCGGCAAGGGGCTGAGAGGCAGAAGCGTCCCCGGGCCCCTGGGGGCCCCTGGCAGGCGGGCCCCAGGACGCCTTTTCCCTCTCAGCAAGGCCAGACCTCACAGAGGTATGCCTGATCAAACTCGGAGAAAAACGACCATCGGCAAGGGGCTGAGAGGCAGAAGCATCCCCGGGCCCCTGGGGGCCCCTGGCAGTTGGGCCCCGGGACGCATCCCCCCTCTCAGCATGGCCAGACCTCATGGAAGTCTGCCTGATCAAACTCGGAGAAAAACAACCATCGAACTCGGAGAAAAACGACCATCGGCAAGGGGCAGAGAGGCAGAAGCGTCCCTGGGCCCCTGGGGGCCCCTGGCAGGCGGGCCCCGGGACACCTTCCCCCTCAAACTCGGTGAAAAAGGACCATCGGCAATGGGCTGAGAGGCAAGAGTGTCCCCAGGACATGGGGGCCCCGGCGGGCAGACCCCAGGGCTGCTTTCCCCTGATTCAGAATCTCCGGAGGTCTGACTGACCCTCTCCCTAGTAATCCGGAGGAACATTACCCCCCTTTCTTGTAATCTGTGCACTCGAGGTCACATAGGGGACCCAAGCGACGAACGAGCCCGACCTCCTGGAGCCCTGGCTGGGATCCGGGAGGCGAATGGCACCTCATCGGGACTTCCAGGGAAGTTCGGTCATCTGGTCGCCCCATAGGAAAGCATTGTGGTCGACCAGATGGCCGAGGGAATCGGGGCGACCAGATGAAAGAGGAGCCGTCTGGACACCCTGTGCCCCAACGAAGGAGTCAGCGGGCTCCGCGGCATGGCCGACCGGAGGCCCAGAGCCCCAAAGCCCCAGCTGGGCCCCAGCCATGGAGGCTCCCAGGGGGCCCCGACAGGCCCTCCGACCCGGGGCCCCCTGGCACTTTGACAAGCAGGGAGGACTGCCCGGGCACAACGGAACCCCGACCTGGGCTCTTGGCAGTGCAGCAGGCCGGGGGACAGGGCCCAGGGCCCGAGCACCCAGCTCGGGGCTCTGGGGCTCCGGGGCTCTGTGCCTCCGGGCCTCCGGGGCTCTGGGGCTGCAGGGATGCAGGGCTCGGGGACTGCAGGGCACCAAGGCTCGGGGGGCTGCAGGGCTCCGGGGCTGCAGGGCTGCAGGGCTCCAGGGCTCGGGGGCTCCAGGGCAGCAGGGCTGCAGGGTTCCGGGGCTCCATTGCTCCAGGGCTCCAGGCCTCCGGGGCTGCTGGGCTGCTGGGCTCCAAGGTTTCGGGCCTCCATGGCCCGGGACCCATGGAGCCCGTCCCGGGTACTTTCCCACTCTGCGGCCCGAAGGAGGGAGCCCCGAATGCCTGGGAGGTGCTGCCCGGGCATCGCTCATCTGGTCCCCAGCAGGGAACCACCAGCCCCGGGAGGGTGTTTGGGCATACCCCTGCACCTACTAATCCGGAGGAAAATTACCCCCCTTTCTTGTAATCTGTGCACTCGAGGTGACAGAGGGGACCCAGGGCACAAAAGTGCCCAACCTCCTGGAGCCCAGGATGGGATCCGGGAGGCGAATGGCACCTCATAAGGACTTCCAGGGAAGTCCGGCCATCTAGTCGCCCCATAGGAAAGAATTGCGGCCGACCAGATGGCCGAGGCGAGAGGGGCGACCTGATGGCCGGGACCGAAAGGACGCCCATCTGCCTGCCTCGGGCCTGTAGGGCTCAGGAGCTGCAGGGCTCCGGGGCTCCGGGGCTGCAGGGTTCGGGGACTGCAGGGCTTCACGGCTCGGGGGGCTGCAGGGCTCCGGGGCTCCAGGGCTCCAAGGCTGCTGGGCTCCAGGGCAGCAGGGCTCCAGGGCTCCAGGGCCCAGGACCCATGGAGCCTATCCCGGGTACTTTGCCACTCTGCGGCCCGGAGGAGGGAGCCCCGGATGCCTGGGAGGTGTTCCCCGGGCATCGCCCATCTGGTCCCCAGCAAGGAACCACCAGACCTGGGAGGGTGTTTGGGCATACCCTTGCACCTACTAATCCGGAGGAAAATTACCCCCCTTTCTTGTAATATGTGCACTCGAGGTGACAGAGGGGACCCAGGGCACAAAAGTGCCTGACCTCCTGGAGCCCAGGATGGGATCCGGGAGGCGAATGGCATCTCATAGGGACTTCCAGGGAAGTCCGGCCATCTAGTCGCCCCATAGGAAAGCATTGCGGGCGACCAGATGGCCGTGGCGAGAGGGGCGACCAGATGGCCGGGACCGAAATGACGCCAATCTGCCTGCCCCGGGCCTTTAGGGCTCAGGAGCTGCAGGGCTCCAGGGCTCCGGGGCTCTGGGGCTCTGGGGCTGCAGGGATGCAGGGCTCGGGGACTGCAGGGCTCCACGGCTCGGGGGGCTGCAGGGCTCCAGGGCTCCAGGGCTCCAGGGCTTCAGGGCTCCAGGGCTGCAGGGCTCCAGGGCTCTGGGGCTTCAGGGCAGCAGGGCTCCAGGGCTCCGGGGCTCCGGGACCCATGGAGCCCGTCCCGGGTACTTTCCCACTCTGCGGCCCGGAGGAGGGAGCCCCGAATGCCTGTGAGGTGCTGCCCGGGCATCGCTCATCTGGTCCCCAGCAGGGAACCACCAGCCCCGGGAGGGTGTTTGGGCATACCCTTGCACCTACTAATCTGGAGGAAAATTACCCCCCTTTCTTGTAATCCGTGCACTCGAGGTGACAGAGGGGACCCAGGGCACAAAAGTGCCCGACATCCAGGAGCCCAGGATGGGATCCGGGAGGCGAATGGCACCTCATAGGGACTTCCAGGGAAGTCCGGCCATCTAGTCGCCCCATAGGAAAGCATTGCGGGCGACCAGATGGCCGTGGCGAGAGGGGCGACCAGATGGCCGGGACCGAAATGACGCCAATCTGCCTGCCCCGGGCCTTTAGGGCTCAGGAGCTGCAGGGCTCCAGGGCTCCGGGGCTCCGGGGCCCTGGGGCTGCAGGGATGCAGGGCTCGGGGACTGCAGGGCTCCACGGCTCGGGGGCTGCAGGGCTCCGGGGCTGCAGGGCTCCAGGGCTCCAGTGCTGCAGGGCTCCAGGGCAGCAGGGCTCCAGGGCCCGGAACCCATGGAGCCCGTCCCGGGTACTTTCCCACTCTGCGGCCCGGAGGAGGGAGCCCCGAATGCCTGGGAGGTGCTGCCCGGGCATCGCTCATCTGGTCCCCAGCAGGGACCACCAGCCCCAGGAGGGTGTTTGGGCATACCCTTGCACGTACTAATCCGGAGGAAAATTACCCCCCTTTCTTGTAATCCGTGCACTCGAGGTGACAGAGGGGACCCAGGGCACAAAAGTGCCCGACCTCCTGGAGCCCAGGATGGGATCCGGGAGGCGAATGGCACCTCATAGGGACTTCCAGGGAAGTCCGGCCATCTAGTCGCCCCATAGGAAAGAATAGCAGGCGACCAGATGGCCGAGGCGAGAGTGGCGACCTGATGGCCGGGACCGAAAGGACGCCAATCTGCCTGCCCCGGGCCTTTAGGGCTCAGGAGCTGCAGGGCTCCAGGGCTCCGGGGCTCCGGGGCTCTGGGGCTGCAGGGATGCAGGGCTCGGGGACTGCAGGGCTCCACGGCTCGGGGGGCTGCAGGGCTCCGGGGCTGCAGGGCTCCAGGGCTCCAGGGCTCCAGTGCTAAAGGGCTCCAGGGCTCTGGGGCTTCAGGGCAGCAGGGCTCCAGGGCTCCGGGGCTCCAGGGCCCGGGACCCATGGAGCCCGTCCCGGGTACTTTCCCACTCTGCGGCCCGGAGGAGGGAGCCCCGAATGCCTGGGAGGTGCTGCCCGGGCATCGCTCATCTGGTCCCCAGCAGGGACCACCAGCCCCAGGAGGGTGTTTGGGCATACCCTTGCACGTACTAATCTGGAGGAAAATTACCCCCCTTTCTTGTAATCCGTGCACTCGAGGTGACAGAGGGGACCCAGGGCACAAAAGTGCCCGACCTCCTGGAGCCCAGGATGGGATCCGGGAGGCGAATGGCACCTCATAGGGACTTCCAGGGAAGTCCGGCCATCTAGTCGCCCCATAGGAAAGAATAGCAGGCGACCAGATGGCCGAGGCGAGAGTGGCGACCTGATGGCCGGGACCGAAAGGACGCCAATCTGCCTGCCTCGGGCCTGTAGGGCTCAGGAGCTGCAGGGCTCCGGGGCTGCAGGGCTCGGGACTGCAGGACTCCACGGCTCGGGGGGCTGCAGGGCTCCGGGGCTCCAGGGCTCCAGGGCTCCAGGGCTCTAGGGCTCCAGGGCTCCAGGGCTGCAGGGCTCCGGGGCTCCAGGGCTGCTGGGCTCCAGGGCAGCAGGGCTCCAGGGCCCAGGACCCATGGAGCCTATCCCGGGTACTTTGCCACTCTGCGGCCCGGAGGAGGGAGCCCCGGATGCCTGGGAGGTGTTCCCCGGGCATCGCCCATCTGGTCCCCAGCAGGGAACCACCAGACCTGGGAGGGTGTTTGGGCATACCCTTGCACCTACTAATCCGGAGGAAAATTACCCCCCTTTCTTGTAATCTGTGCACTCGAGGTGACAGAGGGGACCCAGGGCACGAACGTGCCCGACCTCCTGGAGCCCTGGCTGGGATCCGGGAGGCGAATGGCATCTCATAGGGACTTCCAGGGAAGTCCGGCCATCTAGTCGCCCCATAGGAAAGAATTGCGGGCGACCAGAAGGCCGAGGCGAGAGGGGCGACCTGATGGCCGGGACCGAAAGGACGCCAATCTGCCTGCCTCGGGCCTGTAGGGCTCAGGAGCTGCAGGGCTCCGGGGCTCCGGGGCTGCAGGGCTCGGGGACTGCAGGGCTCCACGGCTCGGGGGGCTGCAGGGCTCCGGGGCTCCAGGGCTCCAGGGCTCCAGGGCTGCAGGGCTCCGGGGCTGCTGTGCTCCAGGGCAGCAGGGCTCCAGGGCTCCAGGGCCCAGGACCCATGGAGCCTATCCCTGGTACTTTCCCACTCTGCGGCCCGGAGGAGGGAGCCCCGAATGCCTGTGAGGTGCTGCCCGGGCATCGCTCATCTGGTCCCCAGCAGGGAACCACCAGCCCCGGGAGGGTGTTTGGGCATACCCTTGCACCTACTAATCTGGAGGAAAATTACCCCCCTTTCTTGTAATCCGTGCACTCGAGGTGACAGAGGGGACCCAGGGCACAAAAGTGCCCGACCTCCTGGAGCCCAGGATGGGATCCGGGAGGCGAATGGCTCCTCATAGGGACTTCCAGGGAAGTCCGGCCATCTAGTCGCCCCATAGGAAAGCATTGCGGGCGACCAGATGGCCGTGGCGAGAGGGGCGACCAGATGGCCGGGACCGAAATGACGCCAATCTGCCTGCCCCGGGCCTTTAGGGCTCAGGAGCTGCAGGGCTCCAGGGCTCCGGGGCTCCGGGGCCCTGGGGCTGCAGGGATGCAGGGCTCGGGGACTGCAGGGCTCCACGGCTCGGGGGCTGCAGGGCTCCGGGGCTGCAGGGCTCCAGGGCTCCAGGGCTCCAGTGCTGCAGGGCTCCAGGGCAGCAGGGCTCCAGGGCTCCGGGGCTCCAGGGCCCGGGACCCATGGAGCCCGTCCCGGGTACTTTCCCACTCTGCGGCCCGGAGGAGGGAGCCCCGAATGCCTGGGAGGTGCTGCCCGGGCATCGCTCATCTGGTCCCCAGCAGGGACCACCAGCCCCAGGAGGGTGTTTGGGCATACCCTTGCACGTACTAATCCGGAGGAAAATTACCCCCCTTTCTTGTAATCCGTGCACTCGAGGTGACAGAGGGGACCCAGGGCACAAAAGTGCCCGACCTCCTGGAGCCCAGGATGGGATCCGGGAGGCGAATGGCACCTCATAGGGACTTCCAGGGAAGTCCGGCCATCTAGTCGCCCCATAGGAAAGAATAGCAGGCGACCAGATGGCCGAGGCGAGAGTGGCGACCTGATGGCCGGGACCGAAAGGACGCCAATCTGCCTGCCCCGGGCCTTTAGGGCTCAGGAGCTGCAGGGCTCCAGGGCTCCGGGGCTCCGGGGCTCTGGGGCTGCAGGGATGCAGGGCTCGGGGACTGCAGGGCTCCACGGCTCGGGGGGCTGCAGGGCTCCGGGGCTGCAGGGCTCCAGGGCTCCAGGGCTCCAGGGCTCCAGGGCTCCAGTGCTAAAGGGCTCCAGGGCTCTGGGGCTTCAGGGCAGCAGGGCTCCAGGGCTCCGGGGCTCCAGGGCCCGGGACCCATGGAGCCCGTCCCGGGTACTTTCCCACTCTGCGGCCCGGAGGAGGGAGCCCCGAATGCCTGGGAGGTGCTGCCCGGGCATCGCTCATCTGGTCCCCAGCAGGGACCACCAGCCCCAGGAGGGTGTTTGGGCATACCCTTGCACGTACTAATCTGGAGGAAAATTACCCCCATTTCTTGTAATCCGTGCACTCGAGGTGACAGAGGGGACCCAGGGCACAAAAGTGCCCGACCTCCTGGAGCCCAGGATGGGATCCGGGAGGCGAATGGCACCTCATAGGGACTTCCAGGGAAGTCCGGCCATCTAGTCGCCCCATAGGAAAGAATAGCAGGCGACCAGATGGCCGAGGCGAGAGTGGCGACCTGATGGCCGGGACCGAAAGGACGCCAATCTGCCTGCCTCGGGCCTGTAGGGCTCAGGAGCTGCAGGGCTCCGGGGCTGCAGAGCTCGGGACTGCAGGACTCCACGGCTCGGGGGGCTGCAGGGCTCCGGGGCTCCAGGGCTCCAGGGCTCCAGGGCTGCAGGGCTCCGGGGCTCCAGGGCTGCTGGGCTCCAGGGCAGCAGGGCTCCAGGGCCCAGGACCCATGGAGCCTATCCCGGGTACTTTGCCACTCTGCGGCCCGGAGGAGGGAGCCCCGGATGCCTGGGAGGTGTTCCCCGGGCATCGCCCATCTGGTCCCCAGCAGGGAACCACCAGACCTGGGAGGGTGTTTGGGCATACCCTTGCACCTACTAATCCGGAGGAAAATTACCCCCCTTTCTTGTAATCTGTGCACTCGAGGTGACAGAGGGGACCCAGGGCACGAACGTGCCCGACCTCCTGGAGCCCTGGCTGGGATCCGGGAGGCGAATGGCACCTCATAGGGACTTCCAGGGAAGTCCGGCCATCTAGTCCCCCTTATAGGAAAGAATTGCGGGCGACCAGATGGCCGAGGCGAGAGGGGCGACCTGATGGCCGGGACTGAAAGGACGCCAATCTGCCTGCCTCGGCCTGTAGGGCTCAGGAGCTGCAGGGCTCCGGAGCTCCGGGGCTGCAGGGCTCGGGGACTGCAGGGCTCCACGGCTCGGGGGGCTGCAGGGCTCCGTGGCTCCAGGGCTCCAGGGCTCCAGGGCTCCAGGGCTGCAGGGCTCCGGGGCTGCTGGGCTCCAGGGCAGCAGGGCTCCAGGGCTCCAGGGCCCAGGACCCATGGAGCCTATCCCGGGTACTTTGCCACTCTGCGCCCTGGAGGAGGGAGCCCCGGATGCCTGGGAGGTGTTCCCCGGGCATCGCCCATCTGGTCCCCAGCAGGGAACCACCAGACCTGGGAGGGTGTTTGGGCATACCCTTGCACCTACTAATCCGGAGGAAAATTACCCCCCTTTCTTGTAATCTGTGCACTCGAGGTGACAGAGGGGACCCAGGGCGCAAACGTGCCCGACCTCCTGGAGCCCTGGCTCGGATCCTGGAGGCGAATGGCATCTCATAGGGACTTCCAGGGAAGTCCGACCATCTAGTCGCCCCATAGAAAAGCATTTTGGGCGACCAGATGGCCGAGGCGAGAGGGGCGACCAGATGGCCGGGACCGAAATGACTCCAATCTGCCTGCCCCGGCCATGCAGGGCTCCGGGGCTGCAGGGCTCCTCGGGGGCCCAGGGCTCCCGGGCTCCAGGGCTGCAGGGCTTCAGGGCTGCAGGGCTCCGGGGGGGCTCCAGGGCTCCAGGGGCTGTAGGGCTCCGGGGGCTCCAGGGCTCCGGGTGCTCCAGGGCTGCAGGGCTCCGGGGCTGCAGGGCTCCTCGGGGGCTGCAGGGCTCCTCGGGGGCTCCATGGCTCCCGGGCTCCGGGGCTGCAGGGCTGCAGGGCTGCAGGGCTCCAGGGGGGCTCCAGGGCTCCAGGGGCTGTAGTGCTCCGGGGGCTCCAGGGTTCCGGGGGCTCCAGGGCTGCAGGACGGAGGGGTATTGCCACACCACCAGGCCCTGCCGGACGGGGCTCAAGCCCCGGGCCTGCTCCCGGTCCCTGCTTCTGAAACCCTAGCCAGGCCGGAGAAAGAGCCTCCCTTGGCTCGGATGAACGCCTGGAACCCCGGCCGGCTTGCAGGACGGGGAAGCTCCAGCAAACCCATGGCCGGCCGTACGGAGCTCAAGCCCCGGGCCCGCTCCCGGTCCCTGCATCCAAAACCCTAGCCAGGCCGGGGAGAGCCTCCCTTGGCCCTGATGAACGCCCGGAACCTCGGCCGGCTTGCGGGACGGGGAGGCTCCAGCAACCCCATAGCCTACCGGACGGAGCTCAAGCCCCGGGCCCGGTCCCTGCTTCCGAAACCCTAGCCAGCCCGGGGTGAGCCTCCCTTGGCCCCGATGAACGCCCGGAACCTCGGCCGGCTTGCAGGACGGAGCTCAGGCCCCAGGCCCAGCCTACCAACCCTAGCCAGGCCGGGGAGAGCCTCCCTTGGCCCTGATGAACGCCCGGAACCTCGGCCGGCTTGCGGGACGGGGAGGCTCCAGCAACCCCATAGCCTACCGGACGGAGCTCAAGCCCCGGGCCCGGTCCCTGCTTCCGAAACCCTAGCCAGCCCGGGGTGAGCCTCCCTTGGCCCCGATGAACGCCCGGAACCTCGGCCGGCTTGCAGGACGGAGCTCAGGCCCCAGGCCCAGCCTACCAACCCTAGCCGGGCCCGGGGAGAGCCTCCCGGTGGACCCCCCTGTCCCCAGCACCCAGACCCTGGGCCGGAACCAAGGAGGGTTAAGCCCAGGCCATGTCCTCTCCCCGACGGCCTGCCCGGGGAGCCCATTTTTTGTTGACTATTAAGCCCCCACGTAGTGGGGGCTTACAGAACCTAGGGGAAGGACAAAAGTTGGAGTTAGCCCGGCCGCCAGCCCGCAGGGCCATCTGGTCGCCCAGCCCACAGGGCCATCTGGTCACCCTGCCCGCAGGGCAATCTGGTCGCGCAGCCAGGCAGCCAGATGACCCAGGACGACCCAGCGCCCGGATGGCCTGGGAGGATGCTGTACCCAGTCGCCCTTGCAGTCCAGCGAGGGTGGCCAGGCGCTGCTGCTGTTTGCCTCCCTGCTCGACTTGCCCATGCAGCAGTGGGAAGCGGAGGCCCGGCCGGCGGCGGCCCAGGCCATCTGGTCACCCTGCTGACCCGCAAGGGAAGGTGTGGCCCCCATCCCCGCACCCCGGTGGGGCAGGGACGGGAGGGGGAGGCCCCCCTGCTGAAGGGCACGTGGTGGAGGCAGCCTCCCACAGGCCCACGTTACCCCTCCGCATCCCTCCCGCCGGCCAGGCGGCAGAGGGACCCACCCCTGGGTGTGATGGAGGGAGGCTTCCACGGGCGCCCACGCACGGAAAGAGACAAAAGCTTGGCTCAGAGGATGACTTTCAATAGATCGCAGCGAGGTAGCTTCTCTGCTACTTACGAAACCCTGACCCAGATCGTCTACGAATGATTTAGCACCGGGTGCCCCACGAACATGCGCCTGATCAAACTCGGAGAAAAAGGACCATCGGCAAGGGGCTGAGAGGCAGGAGCGTCCCCCGGCCCCTGAGTGCCCCTGGCTGGCGGACCCCGGGATGCCTTCCGCCTCTAAGCATGGCCACACCTCATGGAAGTCTGCCTGATCAAACTCGGAGAAAAACGACCATTGAACCCTGATAAAAACAACCATCAACAAGGGGCCGAGAGGCAGAAGCGTCCACGGGCCCCTGGGGGCCCCTGGCGGGTGGGCCCCAGGACGACCTTCCCCTCTCTGCATGGCCAGACCTCACGGAGGTATGCCTGATCAAATTTGGAGAAAAACGACCATCGGCAAGGGGCTGAGAGGCAGGAGCGTCCTCGGGATCTTGGGGGCCCCTGGCAGGCAGGCCCCGGGATGCCTCCCCTCCTCTCAGCATGGCCGGACCTCATGGAAGTCTGCCTGATCAAACTCGGAAAAAACAACCATCGGCAAGGGGCCAAGAGGCAGAAGTGTCCACGGGCCCCTGGGGGACCCTGGCAGGCGGTCCCCAGGACACCTTCCCCCCCTCAGCATGGCCAGACCTCACGGAGGTCTGTGCCTGATCAAACTCGGAGAAAACGGACCATCGGCAAGGGACTGAGAGGCAGGATTGTTCCCGGGCCCCTGGGGGCCCCTGGCAGGCGGGCCCTGGGACGCCTTTCCCCTCTCAGCATGGCCAGACCTCACGGAGGTATGCCTGATCGAACTCGGAGAAAAACGACCATCGGCAAGGGGCTGAGAGGCAGAAGCTTCCCCGGGCCCCTGGGGGCCCCTGGCGGGTGGGCCCCGGGACGCCTTCCCCCTCTCAGCATGGCCAGACCTCATGGAAGTCTGCCTGATCAAACTCGGAGAAAAACTACCATCGAACTCGGAGAAAAACAAACATCGGCAAGGGGCTGAGAGGCAGAAGCTTCCCCGGGCCCCTGGGGGCCCCTGGCAGGCGGGCCCTGGGACGCCTTTCCCCTCTCAGCATGGCCAGACCTCACGGAGGTATGCCTGATCGAACTCTGAGAAAAACGACCATCGGCAAGGGGCTGAGAGGCAGAAGCGTCCCCGGGCCCCTGGGGGCCCCTGGCGGGTGGGTCCCGGGACGCCTTCCCCCTCTCAGCATGGCCAGACCTCATGGAAGTCTGCCTGATCAAACTCGGAAAAAAACAACCATCGAACTCGGAGAAAAACGACCATCGGCAAGGGGCTGAGAGGCAGAAGCGTCCCCGGGCCCCTGGGGGTCCCTGGCAGCCCCCGGGACGCCTTTCCCCTCTCAGCATGGCCAGACCTCACGGAGGTATACCTGATCAAACTCGGAGAAAAACGACCATCGGCAAGGGGCTGAGAGGCAGAAACGTCCCCGGGCCCCTGGGGGCCCCTGGCGGGTGGGCCCCGGGACGCTTCCCCCCTCTCACCATGGCCAGACCTCATGGAAGTCTGCCTGATCAAACTCGGAGAAAAACGACCATCGAACTCGGAGAAAAACAACCATCGGCAAGGGGCTGAGAGGCAGAAGCGTCCCCGGGCCCCTGGGGGCCCCTGGCAGGCGGGCCCCAGGACTCCTTTTCCCTCTCAGCAAGGCCAGACCTCACAGAGGTATGCCTGATCAAACTCGGAGAAAAACGACCATCGGCAAGGGGCTGAGAGGCAGAAGCGTCCCCGGGCCCCTGGGGGCCCCTGGCGGGTGGGCCCCGGGACGCATCCCCCCTCTCAGCATGGCCAGACCTCATGGAAGTCTGCCTGATCAAACTCGGAGAAAAACGACCATCGAACTCGGAGAAAAACGACCATCGGCAATGGGCTGAGAGGCAGAAGCGTCCCGGGCCCCTGGGGGCCCCTGGCGGGTGGACCCCGGGATGCCTTCCCCCTCTCAGCATGGCCAGACGTCATGGAAGTCTGCCTCATCAAACTCTTAGAAAAACGACCATCGAACCCTGATATAAACGACCATCGACAAGGGGCCGAGAGGCAGGATTGTTCCCGGGCCCCTGGGGGCCCCTGGCAGGCGGGCCCTGGGACGCCTTTCCCCTCTCAGCATGGCCAGACCTCACGGAGGTATTCCTGATTGAACTCGGAGAAAAACGACCATCGGCAAGGGGCTGAGAGGCAGAAGCGTCCCCAGGCCCCTGGGGGCCCCTGGCGGGTCGGCCCCGGGACGCCTTCCCCCTCTCAGCATGGCCAGACCTCATGGAAGTCTGCCTCATCAAACTCTTAGAAAAACGACCATCGAACCCTGATAAAAACGACCATCGGCAAGGGGCTGAGAGGCAGAAGCGTCCCCGGGCCCCTGGGGGCCCCTGGCGGGTGGGCCCCGGGACGCCTTCCCCCTCTCAGCATGGCCAGACCTCATGGAAGTCTGCCTGATCAAACTCGGAGAAAAACTACCATCGAACTCGGAGAAAAACAAACATCGGCAAGGGGCTGAGAGGCAGAAGCTTCCCCGGGCCCCTGGGGGCCCCTGGCAGGTGGGCCCTGGGACGCCTTTCCCCTCTCAGCATGGCCAGACCTCATGGAAGTCTGCCTGATCAAACTCGGAGAAAAACAACCATCGAACTCGGAGAAAAACGACCATCGGCAAGGGGCTGAGAGGCAGAAGCGTCCCCAGGCCCCTGGGGGCCCCTGGCGGGTGGGCCCCGGGACGCTTCCCCCCTCTCAGCATGGCCAGACCTCATGGAAGTCTGCCTGATCAAACTCGGAGAAAAATGACCATCGAACTCGGAGAAAAACGACCATCGGCAAGGGGCTGAGAGGCAGAAGCGTCCCCGGGCCCCTGGGGGCCCCTGGCAGGCGGGCCCCAGGACACCTTTTCCCTCTCAGCAAGGCCAGACCTCACAGAGGTATGCCTGATCAAACTCGGAGAAAAACGACCATCGGCAAGGGGCTGAGAGGCAGAAGCATCCCCGGGCCCCTGGGGGCCCCTGGCAGTTGGGCCCCGGGACGCATCCCCCCTCTCAGCATGGCCAGACCTCATGGAAGTCTGCCTGATCAAACTCGGAGAAAAACAACCATCGAACTCGGAGAAAAACGACCATCGGCAAGGGGCAGAGAGGCAGAAGCATCCCTGGGCCCCTGGGGGCCCCTGGCAGGCGGGCCCCGGGACACCTTCCCCCTCAAACTCGGTGAAAAAGGACCATCGGCAATGGGCTGAGAGGCAAGAGTGTCCCCAGGACATGGGGGCCCCGGCGGGCAGGCCCCAGGGCTGCTTTCCCCTGATTCAGAATCTCCGGAGGTCTGACTGACCCTCTCCCTAGTAATCCGGAGGAACATTACCCCCCTTTCTTGTAATCTGTGCACTCGAGGTCACATAGGGGACCCAAGCGACGAACGAGCCCGACCTCCTGGAGCCCTGGCTGGGATCCGGGAGGCGAATGGCACCTCATCGGGACTTCCAGGGAAGTTCGGTCATCTGGTCGCCCCATAGGAAAGCATTGTGGTCGACCAGATGGCCGAGGGAATCGGGGCGACCAGATGAAAGAGGAGCCGTCTGGACACCCTGTGCCCCAACGAAGGAGTCAGCGGGCTCCGCGGCATGGCCGACCGGAGGCCCAGAGCCCCAAAGCCCCAGCTGGGCCCCAGCCATGGAGGCTCCCAGGGGGCCCCGACAGGCCCTCCGACCCGGGGCCCCCTGGCACTTTGACAAGCAGGGAGGACTGCCCGGGCACAACGGAACCCCGACCTGGGCTCTTGGCAGTGCAGCAGGCCGGGGGACAGGGCCCAGGGCCCGAGCACCCAGCTCGGGGCTCTGGGGCTCCGGGGCTCTGTGCCTCCGGGCCTCCGGGGCTCTGGGGCTGCAGGGATGCAGGGCTCGGGGACTGCAGGGCTCCAAGGCTCGGGGGGCTGCAGGGCTCCGGGGCTGCAGGGCTGCAGGGCTCCAGGGCTCGGGGGCTCCAGGGCAGCAGGGCTGCAGGGTTCCGGGGCTCCATTGCTCCAGGGCTCCAGGCCTCCGGGGCTGCTGGGCTGCTGGGCTCCAAGGTTTCGGGCCTCCATGGCCCGGGACCCATGGAGCCCGTCCCGGGTACTTTCCCACTCTGCGGCCCGAAGGAGGGAGCCCCGAATGCCTGGGAGGTGCTGCCCGGGCATCGCTCATCTGGTCCCCAGCAGGGAACCACCAGCCCCGGGAGGGTGTTTGGGCATACCCCTGCACCTACTAATCCGGAGGAAAATTACCCCCCTTTCTTGTAATCTGTGCACTCGAGGTGACAGAGGGGACCCAGGGCACAAAAGTGCCCAACCTCCTGGAGCCCAGGATGGGATCCGGGAGGCGAATGGCACCTCATAAGGACTTCCAGGGAAGTCCGGCCATCTAGTCGCCCCATAGGAAAGAATTGCGGCCGACCAGATGGCCGAGGCGAGAGGGGCGACCTGATGGCCGGGACCGAAAGGACGCCCATCTGCCTGCCTCGGGCCTGTAGGGCTCAGGAGCTGCAGGGCTCCGGGGCTCCGGGGCTGCAGGGCTCGGGGACTGCAGGGCTTCACGGCTCGGGGGGCTGCAGGGCTCCGGGGCTCCAGGGCTCCAAGGCTGCTGGGCTCCAGGGCAGCAGGGCTCCAGGGCTCCAGGGCCCAGGACCCATGGAGCCTATCCCGGGTACTTTGCCACTCTGCGGCCCGGAGGAGGGAGCCCCGGATGCCTGGGAGGTGTTCCCCGGGCATCGCCCATCTGGTCCCCAGCAAGGAACCACCAGACCTGGGAGGGTGTTTGGGCATACCCTTGCACCTACTAATCCGGAGGAAAATTACCCCCCTTTCTTGTAATATGTGCACTCGAGGTGACAGAGGGGACCCAGGGCACGAACGTGCCCGACCTCCTGGAGCCCTGGCTGGGATCCGGGAGGCGAATGGCATCTCATAGGGACTTCCAGGGAAGTCCGGCCATCTAGTCGCCCCATAGGAAAGCATTGCGGGCGACCAGATGGCCGTGGCGAGAGGGGCGACCAGATGGCCGGGACCGAAATGACGCCAATCTGCCTGCCCCGGGCCTTTAGGGCTCAGGAGCTGCAGGGCTCCAGGGCTCCGGGGCTCTGGGGCTCTGGGGCTGCAGGGATGCAGGGCTCGGGGACTGCAGGGCTCCACGGCTCGGGGGGCTGCAGGGCTCCAGGGCTCCAGGGCTCCAGGGCTTCAGGGCTCCAGGGCTGCAGGGCTCCAGGGCTCTGGGGCTTCAGGGCAGCAGGGCTCCAGGGCTCCGGGGCTCCGGGACCCATGGAGCCCGTCCCGGGTACTTTCCCACTCTGCGGCCCGGAGGAGGGAGCCCCGAATGCCTGTGAGGTGCTGCCCGGGCATCGCTCATCTGGTCCCCAGCAGGGAACAACCAGCCCCGGGAGGGTGTTTGGGCATACCCTTGCACCTACTAATCTGGAGGAAAATTACCCCCCTTTCTTGTAATCCGTGCACTCGAGGTGACAGAGGGGACCCAGGGCACAAAAGTGCCCGACCTCCTGGAGCCCAGGATGGGATCCGGGAGGCGAATGGCACCTCATAGGGACTTCCAGGGAAGTCCGGCCATCTAGTCGCCCCATAGGAAAGCATTGCGGGCGACCAGATGGCCGTGGCGAGAGGGGCGACCAGATGGCCGGGACCGAAATGACGCCAATCTGCCTGCCCCGGGCCTTTAGGGCTCAGGAGCTGCAGGGCTCCAGGGCTCCGGGGCTCCGGGGCCCTGGGGCTGCAGGGATGCAGGGCTCGGGGACTGCAGGGCTCCACGGCTCGGGGGCTGCAGGGCTCCGGGGCTGCAGGGCTCCAGGGCTCCAGGGCTCCAGGGCTCCAGTGCTGCAGGGCTCCAGGGCAGCAGGGCTCCAGGGCTCCGGGGCTCCAGGGCCCGGGACCCATGGAGCCCGTCCCGGGTACTTTCCCACTCTGCGGCCCGGAGGAGGGAGCCCCGAATGCCTGGGAGGTGCTGCCCGGGCATCGCTCATCTGGTCCCCAGAAGGGACCACCAGCCCCGGAAGGGTGTTTGGGCATACCCTTGCACGTACTAATCCAGAGGAAAATTACCCCCCTTTCTTGTAATCCGTGCACTCGAGGTGACAGAGGGGACCCAGGGCACAAAAGTGCCCGACCTCCTGGAGCCCAGGATGGGATCCGGGAGGCGAATGGCACCTCATAGGGACTTCCAGGGAAGTCCGGCCATCTAGTCGCCCCATAGGAAAGAATTGCGGGCGACCAGATGGCCGAGGCGAGAGGGGCGACCTGATGCCCGGGACCGAAAGGACGCCAATCTGCCTGCCTCGGGCCTGTAGGGCTCAGGAGCTGCAGGGCTCCGGGTCTGCAGGGCTCGGGGACTGCAGGACTCCACGGCTCGGGAGGCTGCAGGGCTCCGGGGCTCCAGAGCTGCAGGGCTCCGGGGCTGCTGGGCTCCAGGGCAGCAGGGCTCCAGGGCTCCAGGGCCCAGGACCCATGGAGCCTTTCCCGGGTACTTTGCCACTCTGCGGCCCGGAGGAGGGAGCCCCGGATGCCTGGGAGGTGTTCCCGGGCATCGCCCATCTGGTCCCAAGCAGGGAACCACCAGACCTGGGAGGGTGTTTGGGCATACCCTTGCACCTACTAATCCGGAGGAAATTTACCCCCCTTTCTTGTAATCTGTGCACTCGAGGTGACAGAGGGGACCCAGGGCACAAACGTGCCCGACCTCCTGGAGCCCTGTCTCGGATCCGGGAGGCGAATGGCATCTCATAGGGACTTCCAGGGAAATCCGGCAATCTAGTCGCCCCATAGGAAAGCATTGCGGGGGACCAGATGGCCGTGGCGAGAGGGGCGACCAGATGGCCGGGACCGAAATGACGCCAATCTGCCTGCCCCGGGCCTTTAGGGCTCAGGAGCTGCAGGGCTCCTGGGCTCCGGGGCTTCGGGGCTCTGGGGCTGCAGGGATGCAGGGCTCGGGGACTGCAGGGCTCCACGGCTCGGGGGGCTGCAGGGCTCCGGGGCTGCAGGGCTCCAGGGCTCCAGGGCTCCAGGGCTCCAGTGCTAAAGGGCTCCAGGGCTCTGGGGCTTCAGGGCAGCAGGGCTCCAGGGCTCCGGGGCTCCAGGGCCCGGGACCCATGGAGCCCGTCCCGGGTACTTTCCCACTCTGCGGCCCGGAGGAGGGAGCCCCGAATGCCTGGGAGGTGCTGCCCGGGCATCGCTCATCTGGTCCCCAGCAGGGACCACCAGCCCCGGGAGGGTGTTTGGGCATACCCTTGCACGTACTAATCCGGAGGAAAATTACCCCCCTTTCTTGTAATCCGTGCACTCGAGGTGACAGAGGGGACCCAGGGCACAAAAGTGCCCGACCTCCTGGAGCCCAGGATGGGATCCAGGAGGCGAATGGCACCTCATAGGGACTTCCAGGGAAGTCCGGCCATCTAGTCGCCCCATAGGAAAGAATAGCAGGCGACCAGATGGCCGAGGCGAGAGTGGCGACCTGATGGCCGGGACCGAAAGGAGGCCAATCTGCCTGCCTCGGGCCTGTAGGGCTCAGGAGCTGCAGGGCTCCGGGGCTGCAGGGCTCGGGACTGCAGGACTCCACGGCTCGGGGGGCTGCAGGGCTCCGGGGCTCCAGGGCTCCAGGGCTCCAGGGCTCCAGGGCTCCAGGGCTCCAGGGCTGCAGGGCTCCGGGGCTCCAGGGCTGCTGGGCTCCAGGGCAGCAGGGCTCCAGGGCCCAGGACCCATGGAGCCTATCCCGGGTACTTTGCCACTCTGCGGCCCGGAGGAGGGAGCCCCGGATGCCTGGGAGGTGTTCCCCAGGCATCGCCCATCTGGTCCCCAGCAGGGAACCACCAGACCTGGGAGGGTGTTTGGGCATACCCTTGCACCTACTAATCCGGAGGAAAATTACCCCCCTTTCTTGTAATCTGTGCACTCGAGGTGACAGAGGGGACCCAGGGCACGAACGTGCCCGACCTCCTGGAGCCCTGGCTGGGATCCGGGAGGCGAATGGCATCTCATAGGGACTTCCAGGGAAGTCCGGCCATCTAGTCGCCCCATAGGAAAGAATTGCGGGCGACCAGAAGGCCGAGGCGAGAGGGGCGACCTGATGGCCGGGACCGAAAGGACGCCAATCTGCCTGCCTCGGGCCTGTAGGGCTCAGGAGCTGCAGGGCTCCGGGGCTCCGGGGCTGCAGGGCTCGGGGACTGCAGGGCTCCACGGCTCGGGGGGCTGCAGGGCTCCGGGGCTCCAGGGCTCCAGGGCTCCAGGGCTCCAGGGCTGCAGGGCTCCGGGGCTGCTGTGCTCCAGGGCAGCAGGGCTCCAGGGCTCCAGGGCCCAGGACCCATGGAGCCTATCCCTGGTACTTTGCCACTCTGCGGCCCGGAGGAGGGAGCCCTTTATGCCTGGGAGGTGTTCCCCGGGCATCGCCCATCTGGTCCCCAGCAGGGAACTACCAGACCTGGGAGGGTGTTTGGGCATACCCTTGCACCTACTAATCCGGAGGAAAATTACCCCCCTTTCTTGTAATCTGTGCACTAGAGGGGACCCAGGGTGCAAACGTGCCCGACCTCCTGGAGCCCTGGCTGGGATCCGGGAGGCGAATGGCATCTCATAGGGACTTCCAGGGAAGTCCGGCCATCTAGTCGCCCCATAGGAAAGCATTGCGGGCGACCAGATGGCCGTGGCGAGAGGGGCGACCAGATGGCCGGGACCGAAATGACGCCAATCTGCCTGCCCCGGGCCTTTAGGGCTCAGGAGCTGCAGGGCTCCAGGGCTCCGGGGCTCCGGGGCTCTGGGGCTGCAGGGATGCAGGGCTCGGGGACTGCAGGGCTCCACGGCTCTGGGGGCTGCAGGGCTCCAGGGCTGCGGGGCTCCGGGGCTCCGGGGCTCCAGGGCCCAGGACCCATGGAGCCCGTCCCTGGTACTTTCCCACTCTGCGGCCCGGAGGAGGGAGCCCCGAATGCCTGGGAGGTGCTGCCCGGGCATCGCTCATCTGGTCCCCAGCAGGGAACCACCAGCCCCAGGAGGGTGTTTGGGCATACCCTTGCACCTACTAATCCGGAGGAAAATTACCCCCCTTTCTTGTAATCCGTGCACTCGAGGTGACAGAGGGGACCCAGGGCACAAAAGTGCCCGACCTCCTGGAGCCCAGGATGGGATCCGGGAGGCGAATGGCACCTCATAGGGACTTCCAGGGAAGTCCGGCCATCTAGTCGCCCCATAGAAAAGAATTGCGGGCGACCAGATGGCCGAGGCGAGAGGGGCGACCTGATGGCCGGGACCGAAAGGACGCCAATCTGCCTGCCTCGGGCCTGTAGGGCTCAGGAGCTGCAGGGCTCCGGAGCTCCAGGGCTGCAGGGCTCGGGGACTGCAGGGCTCCACGGCTCGGGGGGCCGCAGGGCTTCGGGGCTCCAGGGCTCCAGGGCTGCAGGGCTGCAGGGCTCCGGGGCTGCTGGGCTCCAGGGCAGCAGGGCTCCAGGGCTCCAGGGCCCAGGACCCATGGAGCCTATCCCGGGTACTTTGCCACTCTGCGCCCTGGAGGAGGGAGCCCCGGATGCCTGGGAGGTGTTCCCCGGGCATCGCCCATCTGGTCCCCAGCAGTGAACCACCAGACCTGGGAGGGTGTTTGGGCATACCCTTGCACCTACTAATCCGGAGGAAAATTACCCCCCTTTCTTGTAATCTGTGCACTCGAGGTGACAGAGGGGACCCAGGGCGCAAACGTGCCCGACCTCCTGGAGCCCTGTCTCGGATCCGGGAGGCGAATGGCATCTCATAGGGACTTCCAGGGAAATCCGGCCATCTAGTCGCCCCATAGGAAAGCATTGCGGGCGACCAGATGGCCGTGGCGAGAGGGGCGACCAGATGGCCGGGACCGAAATGACGCCAATCTGCCTGCCCCGGGCCTTTAGGGCTCAGGAGCTGCAGGGCTCCAGGGCTCCGGGGCTCCGGGGCCCTGGGGCTGCAGGGATGCAGGGCTCGAGGACTGCAGGGCTCCACGGCTCGGGGGGCTGCAGGGCTCCGGGGCTGCAGGGCTCCAGGGCTCCAGGGCTCCAGGCTCCAGGGCTCCAGGGCTCCAGTGCTGCAGGGCTCCAGGGCTCTGGGGCTTCAGGGCAGCAGGGCTCCAGGGCTCCGGGGCTCCAGGGCCCGAGACCCATGGAGCCCGTCCCGGGTACTTTCCCACTCTGCGGCCCGGAGGAGGGAGCCCCGAATGCCTGGGAGGTGCTGCCCGGGCATCGCTCATCTGGTCCCCAGCAGGGACCACCAGCCCCGGGAGGGTGTTTGGGCATACCCTTGCACGTACTAATCCGGAGGAAAATTACCCCCCTTTCTTGTAATCCGTGCACTCGAGGTGACAGAGGGGACCCAGGGCACAAAAGTGCCCAACCTCCTGGAGCCCAGGATGGGATCCGGGAGGCGAATGGCACCTCATAGGGACTTCCAGGGAAGTCCGGCCATCTAGTCGCCCCATAGGAAAGAATTGCGGGCGACCAGATGGCCGAGGCGAGAGGGGCGACCTGATGCCCGGGACCGAAAGGACGCCAATCTGCCTGCCTCGGGCCTGTAGGGCTCAGGAGCTGCAGGGCTCCGGGGCTGCAGGGCTCGGGGAATGCAGGACTCCACGGCTCGGGGGGCTGCAGGGCTCCGGGGCTCCAGAGCTCCAGGGCTCCAGGGCTGCAGGGCTCCGGGGCTGCTGGGCTCCAGGGCAGCAGTGCTCCAGGGCTCCAGGGCCCAGGACCCATGGAGCCTTTCCCGGGTACTTTGCCACTCTGCGGCCCGGAGGAGGGAGCCCCGGATGCCTGGGAGGTGTTCCCGGGCATCGCCCATCTGGTCCCCAGCAGGGAACCACCAGACCTGGGAGGGTGTTTGGGCATACTCTTGCACCTACTAATCCGGAGGAAAATTACCCCCCTTTCTTGTAATCTGTGCACTCGAGGTGACAGAGGGGACCCAGGGCGCAAACGTGCCCGACCTCCTGGAGCCCTGTCTCGGATCCGGGAGGCGAATGGCATCTCATAGGGACTTCCAGGGAAATCCGGCCATCTAGTCGCCCCATAGGAAAGCATTGCGGGTGACCAGATGGCCGTGGCGAGAGGGGCGACCAGATGGCCGGGACCGAAATGACGCCAATCTGCCTGCCCCGGGCCTTTAGGGCTCAGGAGCTGCAGGGTTCCAGGGCTCCGGGGCTCTGGGGCTGCAGGGATGCAGGGCTCGGGGACTGCAGGGCTCCACGGCTCGGGGGGCTGCAGGGCTCCGGGTCTGCAGGGCTCCAGGGCTCCAGTGCTAAAGGGCTCCAGGGCTCTGGGGCTTCAGGGCAGCAGGGCTCCAGGGCTCCGGGGCTCCAGGGCCCGGGATCCATGGAGCCCGTCCCGGGTACTTTCCCACTCTGCGGCCCGGAGGAGGGAGCCCCGAATGCCTGGGAGGTGCTGCCCGGGCATCGCTCATCTGGTCCCCAGCAGGGACCACCAGCCCCGGGAGGGTGTTTGGGCATACCCTTGCACGTACTAATCCGGAGGAAAATTACCCCCCTTTCTTGTAATCCGTGCACTCGAGGTGACAGAGGGGACCCAGGGCACAAAAGTACCCGACCTCCTGGAGCCCAGGATGGGATCCGGGAGGCGAATGGCACCTCATAGGGACTTCCAGGGAAGTCCGGCCATCTAGTCGCCCCATAGGAAAGAATTGCGGGCGACCAGATGGCCGAGGCGAGAGGGGCGACCTGATGGCCCGGACCGAAAGAACGCCAATCTGCCTGCCTCGGGCCTGTAGGGCTCAGGAGCTGCAGGGCTCCGGGGCTGCAGGGCTCGGGACTGCAGGACTCCACGGCTCGGGGGGCTGCAGGGCTCCGGGGCTCCAGGGCTCCAGGGCTCCAGGGCTCCAGGGCTGCAGGGCTCCGGGGCTCCAGGGCTGCTGGGCTCCAGGGCAGCAGGGCTCCAGGGCCCAGGACCCATGGAGCCTATCCCGGGTACTTTGCCACTCTGCGGCCCGGAGGAGGGAGCCCCGGATGCCTGGGAGGTGTTCCCCGGGCATCGCCCATCTGGTCCCCAGCAGGGAACCACCAGACCTGGGAGGGTGTTTGGGCATACCCTTGCACCTACTAATCCGGAGGAAAATTACCCCCCTTTCTTGTAATCTGTGCACTCGAGGTGACAGAGGGGACCCAGGGCACGAACGTGCCCGACCTCCTGGAGCCCTGGCTGGGATCCGGGAGGCGAATGGCATCTCATAGGGACTTCCAGGGAAGTCCGGCCATCTAGTCGCCCCATAGGAAAGCATTGCGGGCGACCAGATGGCCGTGGCGAGAGGGCCGACCAGATGGCCGGGACCGAAATGACGCCAATCTGCCTGCCCCGGGCCTTTAGGGCTCAGGAGCTGCAGGACTCCAGGGCTCTGGGGCTCCGGGGCTCTGGGGCTGCAGGGATGCAGGGCTCGGGGACTGCAGGGCTCCACGGCTCTGGGGGCTGCAGGGCTCCGGGGCTGCAGGGCTCCAGGGCTGCAGGGCTCCAGGGCTCTGGGGCTTCAGGGCAGCAGGGCTCCAGGGCTCCGGAGCTCCAGGGCCCAGGACCCATGGAGCCCGTCCTGGGTACTTTCCCACTCTGCGGCCCGGAGGAGGGAGCCCCGGATGCCTGGGAGGTGCTGCCCGGGCATCGCTCATCTGGTCCCCAGCAGGGAACCACCAGCCCCGGGAGGGTGTTTGGGCATACCCTTGCACCTACTAATCCGGAGGAAAATTACCCCCCTTTCTTGTAATCCGTGCACTCGAGGTGACAGAGGGGACCCAGGGCACAAAAGTGCCCGACGTCCTGGAGCCCAGGATGGGATCCGGGAGGTGAATGGCACCTCATAGGGACTTCCAGGGAAGTCCGGCCATCTAGTCGCCCCATAGGAAAGCATTGCGGGTGACCAGATGGCCGTGGTGAGAGGGGCGACCTGATGGCCGGGACCGAAATGACACCAATCTGCCTGCCCCGGGCCTTTAGGGCTCAGGAGCTGCAGGGCTCCAGGGCTCCAGGGCTCCGGGGCTCCGGGGCTCCGGGGCTCTGGGGCTGCAGGGATGCAGGGCTCGGGGACTGCAGGGCTCCACGGCTCTGGGGGCTGCAGGGCTCCGGGGCTGCAGGGCTCCAGGGCTTCAGGGCAGCAGGGCTCCAGGGCTCCGGGGCTCTGGGGCTCCAGGGCCCAGGACCCATGGAGCCCGTCCCGGGTACTTTCCCACTCTGCGGCCCGGAGGAGGGAGCCCCGAATGCCTGGGAGGTGCTGCCCGGGCATCGCTCATCTGGTCCCCAGCAGGGAACCACCAGCCCCGGGAGGGTGTTTGGGCATACCCTTGCACCTACTAACCCGGAGGAAAATTACCCCCCTTTCTTGTAATCCGTGCACTCGAGGTGACAGAGGGGACCCAGGGCACAAAAGTGCCCGACCTCCTGGAGCCCAGGATGGGATCCGGGAGGCGAATGGCACCTCATAGGGACTTCCAGGGAAGTCCGGCCATCTAGTCCCCCTTATAGGAAAGAATTGCGGGCGACCAGATGGCCGAGGCGAGAGGGGCGACCTGATGGCCGGGACTGAAAGGACGCCAATCTGCCTGCCTCGGCCTGTAGGGCTCAGGAGCTGCAGGGCTCCGGAGCTCCGGGGCTGCAGGGCTCGGGGACTGCAGGGCTCCACGGCTCGGGGGGCTGCAGGGCTCCGTGGCTCCAGGGCTCCAGGGCTCCAGGGCTCCAGGGCTCCAGGGCTGCAGGGCTCCGGGGCTGCTGGGCTCCAGGGCAGCAGGGCTCCAGGGCTCCAGGGCCCAGGACCCATGGAGCCTATCCCGGGTACTTTGCCACTCTGCGCCCTGGAGGAGGGAGCCCCGGATGCCTGGGAGGTGTTCCCCGGGCATCGCCCATCTGGTCCCCAGCAGGGAACCACCAGACCTGGGAGGGTGTTTGGGCATACCCTTGCACCTACTAATCCGGAGGAAAATTACCCCCCTTTCTTGTAATCTGTGCACTCGAGGTGACAGAGGGGACCCAGGGCGCAAACGTGCCTGACCTCCTGGAGCCCTGGCTCGGATCCTGGAGGTGAATGGCATCTCATAGGGACTTCCAGGGAAGTCCGGCCATCTAGTCGCCCCATAGAAAAGCATTTTGGGCGACCAGATGGCCGAGGCGAGAGGGGCGACCAGATGTCCGGGACCGAAATGACTCCAATCTGCCTGCCCCGGGCATGCAGGGCTCCGGGGCTGCAGGGCTCCTCGGGGGCCCAGGGCTCCCGGGCTCCAGGGCTGCAGGGCTTCAGGGCTGCAGGGCTCCGGGGGGGCTCCAGGGCTCCAGGGGCTGTAGGGCTCCGGGGGCTCCAGGGCTCCGGGTGCTCCAGGGCTGCAGGGCTCCGGGGCTGCAGGGCTCCTCGGGGGCTGCAGGGCTCCTCGGGGGCTCCATGGCTCCCGGGCTCCGGGGCTGCAGGGCTGCAGGGCTGCAGGGCTCCAGGGGGGCTCCAGGGCTCCAGGGGCTGTAGTGCTCCGGGGGCTCCAGGGTTCCGGGGGCTCCAGGGCTGCAGGACGGAGGGGTATTGCCACACCACCAGGCCCTGCCGGACGGGGCTCAAGCCCCGGGCCTGCTCCCGGTCCCTGCTTCTGAAACCCTAGCCAGGCCGGAGAAAGAGCCTCCCTTGGCTCGGATGAACGCCTGGAACCCCGGCCGGCTTGCAGGACGGGGAAGCTCCAGCAAACCCATGGCCGGCCGTACGGAGTTCAAGCCCCGGGCCCGCTCCCGGTCCCTGCTTCCAAAACCCTAGCCAGGCCGGGGAGAGCCTCCCTTGGCCCTGATGAACGCCCGGAACCTCGGCCGGCTTGCGGGACGGGGAGGCTCCAGCAACCCCATAGCCTACCGGACGGAGCTCAAGCCCCGGGCCCGGTCCTTGCTTCCGAAACCCTAGCCAGCCCGGGGAGAGCCTCCCTTGGCCCCGATGAACGCCCGGAACCTCGGCCGGCTTGCAGGACGGAGCTCAGGCCCCAGGCCCAGCCTACCAACCCTAGCCGGGCCCGGGGAGAGCCTCCCGGTGGACCCCCCTGTCCCCAGCACCCAGACCCTGGGCCGGAACCAAGGAGGGTTAAGCCCAGGCCACGTCCTCTCCCCGACGGCCTGCCCGGGGAGCCCATTTTTGTTGACTATTAAGCCCCCACGTAGTGGGGGCTTACAGAACCTAGGGGAAGGACAAAAGTTGGAGTTAGCCCGGCCGCCAGCCCGCAGGGCCATCTGGTCGCCCAGCCCACAGGGCCATCTGGTCACCCTGCCCGCAGGGCAATCTGGTCGCGCAGCCAGGCAGCGAGATGACCCAGGACGACCCAGCGCCCAGATGGCCTGGGAGGATGCTGTACCCAGTCGCCCTTGCAGTCCAGCGAGGGTGGCCAGGCGCTGCTGCTGTTTGCCTCCCTGCTCGACTTGCCCATGCAGCAGTGGGAAGCGGAGGCCCGGCCGGCGGCGGCCCAGGCCATCTGGTCACCCTGCTGACCCGCAAGGGAAGGTGTGGCCCCCATCCCCGCACCCCGGTGGGGCAGGGACGGGAGGGGGAGGCCCCCCTGCTGAAGGGCACGTGGTGGAGGCAGCCTCCCACAGGCCCACGTTACCCCTCCGCATCCCTCCCGCCGGCCAGGCGGCAGAGGGACCCACCCCTGGGTGTGATGGAGGGAGGCTTCCACAGGCGCCCACGCACGGAAAGAGACAAAAGCTTGGCTCAGAGGATGACTTTCAATAGATCGCAGCGAGGTAGCTTCTCTGCTACTTACGAAACCCTGACCCAGATCGTCTACGAATGATTTAGCACCGGGTGCCCCACGAACATGCACCTGATCAAACTCGGAGAAAAAGGACCATCGGCAAGGGGCTGAGAGGCAGGAGCGTCCCCGGGCCCCTGAGTGCCCCTGGCTGGCGGACCCCGGGATGCCTTCCGCCTCTAAGCATGGCCACACCTCATGGAAGTCTGCCTGATCAAACTCGGAGAAAAACGACCATTGAACCCTGATAAAAACAACCATCAACAAGGGGCCGAGAGGCAGAAGCGTCCACGGGCCCCTGGGGGCCCCTGGCGGGTGGGCCCCAGGACGACCTTCCCCTCTCTGCATGGCCAGACCTCACGGAGGTATGCCTGATCAAATTTGGAGAAAAACGACCATCGGCAAGGGGCTGAGAGGCAGGAGCGTCCTCGGGATCTTGGGGGCCCCTGGCAGGCAGGCCCCGGGATGCCTCCCCTCCTCTCAGCATGGCCGGACCTCATGGAAGTCTGCCTGATCAAACTCGGAAAAAACAACCATCGGCAAGGGGCCAAGAGGCAGAAGTGTCCACGGGCCCCTGGAGGCCCCTGGCAGGCGGTCCCCAGGACACCTTCCCCCCCTCAGCATGGCCAGACCTCACGGAGGTCTGTGCCTGATCAAACTCGGAGAAAACGGACCATCGGCAAGGGGCTGAGAGGCAGGATTGTTCCCGGGCCCCTGGGGGCCCCTGGCAGGCGGGCCCTGGGACGCCTTTCCCCTCTCAGCATGGCCAGACCTCACGGAGGTATGCCTGATCGAACTCGGAGAAAAACGACCATCGGCAAGGGGCCGAGAGGCAGAAGCGTCCCCAGGCCCCTGGGGGCCCCTGGCGGGTCGGCCCCGGGACGCCTTCCCCCTCTCAGCATGGCCAGACCTCATGGAAGTCTACCTCATCAAACTCTTAGAAAAACGACCATCGAACCCTGATAAAAACGACCATCGGCAAGGGGCTGAGAGGCAGAAGCGTCCCCGGGCCCCTGGGGGCCCCTGGCGGGTGGGCCCCGGGACGCCTTCCCCCTCTCAGCATGGCCAGACCTCATGGAAGTCTGCCTGATCAAACTCGGAGAAAAACTACCATCGAACTCGGAGAAAAACAAACATAGGCAAGGGGCTGAGAGGCAGAAGCTTCCCCGGGCCCCTGGGGGCCCCTGGCAGGTGGGCCCTGGGACACCTTTCCCCTCTCAGCATGGCCAGACCTCATGGAAGTCTGCCTGATCAAACTCGGAGAAAAACAACCATCGAACTCGGAGAAAAACGACCATCGGCAAGGGGCTGAGAGGCAGAAGCGTCCCCGGGCCCCTGGGGGTCCCTGGCAGCCTCCGGGACGCGATTCCCCTCTCAGCATGGCCAGACCTCACGGAGGTATACCTGATCGAACTCGGAGAAAAACGACCATCGGCAAGGGGCTTAGAGGCAGAAGCGTCCCCGGGCCCCTGGGGGCCCCTGGCGGGTGGGCCCCGGGACGCTTCCCCCCTCTCAGCATGGCCAGACCTCATGGAAGTCTGCCTGATCAAACTCGGAGAAAAATGACCATCGAACTCGGAGAAAAACGACCATCGGCAAGGGGCTGAGAGGCAGAAGCGTCCCCGGGCCCCTGGGGGCCCCTGGCAGGCGGGCCCCAGGACGCCTTCCCCCCCTCAGCATGGCCAGACCTCACGGAGGTCTGTGCCTGATCAAACTCGGAGAAAACGGACCATCGGCAAGGGGCTGAGAGGCAGGATTGTTCCCGGGCCCCTGGGGGCCCCTGGCAGGCGGGCCCTGGGACGCCTTTTCCCTCTCAGCATGGCCAGACCTCACGGAGGTATGCCTGATCGAACTTGGAGAAAAACGACCATCGGCAAGGGGCTGAGAGGCAGAAGCGTCCCCGGGCCCCTGGGGGCCCCTGGCGGGTCGGCCCCAGGACGCCTTCCCCCTCTCAGCATGGCCAGACCTCATGGAAGTCTGCCTCATCAAACTCTTAGAAAAACGACCATCGAACCCTGATAAAAACGACCATCGGCAAGGGGCTGAGAGGCAGAAGCGTCCCCGGGCCCCTGGGGGCCCCTGGCGGGTGGGCCCCGGGACGCCTTCCCCCTCTCAGCATGGCCAGACCTCATGGAAGTCTGCCTGATCAAACTCGGAGAAAAACTACCATCGAACTCGGAGAAAAACAAACATCGGCAAGGGGCTGAGAGGCAGAAGCTTCCCTGGGCCCCTGGGGGCCCCTGGCAGGCGGGCCCTGGGACGCCTTTCCCCTCTCAGCATGGCCAGACCTCACGGAGGTATGCCTGATCGAACTCGGAGAAAAACGACCATCGGCAAGGGGCTTAGAGGCAGAAGCGTCCCCGGGCCCCTGGGGGCCCCTGGCGGGTGGGCCCCGGGACGCTTCCCCCCTCTCAGCATGGCCAGACCTCATGGAAGTCTGCCTGATCAAACTCGGAGAAAAATGACCATCGAACTCGGAGAAAAACGACCATCGGCAAGGGGCTGAGAGGCAGAAGCGTCCCCGGGCCCCTGGGGGCCCCTGGCAGGCGGGCCCCAGGACGCCTTCCCCCCCTCAGCATGGCCAGACCTCACGGAGGTCTGTGCCTGATCAAACTCGGAGAAAACGGACCATCGGCAAGGGGCTGAGAGGCAGGATTGTTCCCGGGCCCCTGGGGGCCCCTGGCAGGCGGGCCCTGGGACGCCTTTTCCCTCTCAGCATGGCCAGACCTCACGGAGGTATGCCTGATCGAACTTGGAGAAAAACGACCATCGGCAAGGGGCTGAGAGGCAGAAGCGTCCCCGGGCCCCTGGGGGCCCCTGGCGGGTCGGCCCCAGGACGCCTTCCCCCTCTCAGCATGGCCAGACCTCATGGAAGTCTGCCTCATCAAACTCTTAGAAAAACGACCATCGAACCCTGATAAAAACGACCATCGGCAAGGGGCTGAGAGGCAGAAGCGTCCCCGGGCCCCTGGGGGCCCCTGGCGGGTGGGCCCCGGGACGCCTTCCCCCTCTCAGCATGGCCAGACCTCATGGAAGTCTGCCTGATCAAACTCGGAGAAAAACTACCATCGAACTCGGAGAAAAACAAACATCGGCAAGGGGCTGAGAGGCAGAAGCTTCCCTGGGCCCCTGGGGGCCCCTGGCAGGCGGGCCCTGGGACGCCTTTCCCCTCTCAGCATGGCCAGACCTCACGGAGGTATGCCTGATCGAACTCGGAGAAAAACGACCATCGGCAAGGGGCTGAGAGGCAGAAGCTTCCCCGGGCCCCTGGGGGCCCCTGGCGGGTGGGCCCCGGGACGCCTTCCCCCTCTCAGCATGGCCAGACCTCATGGAAGTCTGCCTGATCAAACTCGGAGAAAAACTACCATCGAACTCGGAGAAAAACAAACATCGGCAAGGGGCTGAGAGGCAGAAGCTTCCCCGGGCACCTGGGGGCCCCTGGCAGGCGGGCCCTGGGACGCCTTTCCCCTCTCAGCATGGCCAGACCTCACGGAGGTATGCCTGATCGAACTCGGAGAAAAACGACCATCGGCAAGGGGCTGAGAGGCAGAAGCGTCCCCGGGCCCCTGGGGGCCCCTGGCGGGTGGGTCCCGGGACGCCTTCCCCCTCTCAGCATGGCCAGACCTCATGGAAGTCTGCCTGATCAAACTCGGAGAAAAACAACCATCGAACTCGGAGAAAAACGACCATCGGCAAGGGGCTGAGAGGCAGAAGCGTCCCCGGGCCCCTGGGGGTCCCTGGCAGCCCCCGGGACGCCATTCCCCTCTCAGCATGGCCAGACCTCACGGAGGTATACCTGATCAAACTCGGAGAAAAACGACCATCGGCAAGGGGCTGAGAGGCAGAAGCGTCCCCGGGCCCCTGGGGGCCCCTGGCGGGTGGGCCCCGGGACGCTTCCCCCCTCTCACCATGGCCAGACCTCATGGAAGTCTGCCTGATCAAACTCGGAGAAAAACGACCATCGAACTCGGAGAAAAACAACCATCGGCAAGGGGCTGAGAGGCAGAAGCGTCCCCGGGCCCCTGGGGGCCCCTGGCAGGCGGGCCCCAGGACTCCTTTTCCCTCTCAGCAAGGCCAGACCTCACAGAGGTATGCCTGATCAAACTCGGAGAAAAACGACCATCGGCAAGGGGCTGAGAGGCAGAAGCGTCCCCGGGCCCCTGGGGGCCCCTGGCGGGTGGGCCCCGGGACGCATCCCCCCTCTCAGCATGGCCAGACCTCATGGAAGTCTGCCTGATCAAACTCGGAGAAAAACGACCATCGAACTCGGAGAAAAACGACCATCGGCAAGGGGCTGAGAGGCAGAAGCGTCCCGGGCCCCTGGGGGCCCCTGGCGGGTGGACCCCGGGATGCCTTCCCCCTCTCAGCATGGCCAGACGTCATGGAAGTCTGCCTCATCAAACTCTTAGAAAAACGACCATCGAACCCTGATATAAACGACCATCGACAAGGGGCCGAGAGGCAGGATTGTTCCCGGGCCCCTGGGGGCCCCTGGCAGGCGGGCCCTGGGACGCCTTTCCCCTCTCAGCATGGCCAGACCTCACGGAGGTATGCCTGATCGAACTCGGAGAAAAACGACCATCGGCAAGGGGCCGAGAGGCAGAAGTGTCCCCAGGCCCCTGGGGGCCCCTGGCGGGTCGGCCCCGGGACGCCTTCCCCCTCTCAGCATGGCCAGACCTCATGGAAGTCTGCCTCATCAAACTCTTAGAAAAACGACCATCGAACCCTGATAAAAACGACCATCGGCAAGGGGCTGAGAGGCAGAAGCGTCCCCGGGCCCCTGGGGGCCCCTGGCGGGTGGGCCCCGGGACGCCTTCCCCCTCTCAGCATGGCCAGACCTCATGGAAGTCTGCCTGATCAAACTCGGAGAAAAACTACCATCGAACTCGGAGAAAAACAAACATCGGCAAGGGGCTGAGAGGCAGAAGCTTCCCCGGGCCCCTGGGGGCCCCTGGCAGGTGGGCCCTGGGACGCCTTTCCCCTCTCAGCATGGCCAGACCTCATGGAAGTCTGCCTGATCAAACTCGGAGAAAAACAACCATCGAACTCGGAGAAAAACGACCATCGGCAAGGGGCTGAGAGGCAGAAGCGTCCCCGGGCCCCTGGGGGTCCCTGGCAGCCCCCGGGACGCGATTCCCCTCTCAGCATGGCCAGACCTCACGGAGGTATACCTGATCGAACTCGGAGAAAAACGACCATCGGCAAGGGGCTTAGAGGCAGAAGCGTCCCCGGGCCCCTGGGGGCCCCTGGCGGGTGGGCCCCGGGACGCTTCCCCCCTCTCAGCATGGCCAGACCTCATGGAAGTCTGCCTGATCAAACTCGGAGAAAAATGACCATCGAACTCGGAGAAAAACGACCATCGGCAAGGGGCTGAGAGGCAGAAGCGTCCCCGGGCCCCTGGGGGCCCCTGGCAGGCGGGCCCCAGGACGCCTTTTCCCTCTCAGCAAGGCCAGACCTCACAGAGGTATGCCTGATCAAACTCGGAGAAAAACGACCATCGGCAAGGGGCTGAGAGGCAGAAGCATCCCCGGGCCCCTGGGGGCCCCTGGCAGTTGGGCCCCGGGACGCATCCCCCCTCTCAGCATGGCTAGACCTCATGGAAGTCTGCCTGATCAAACTCGGAGAAAAACGACCATCTAACTCGGAGAAAAACGACCATTGGCAAGGGGCAGAGAGGCAGAAGCGTCCCTGGGCCCCTGGGGGCCCCTGGCAGGCGGGCCCCGGGACACCTTCCCCCTCAAACTCGGTGAAAAAGGACCATCGGCAATGGGCTGAGAGGCAAGAGTGTCCCCAGGACATGGGGGCCCCGGCGTGCAGGCCCCAGGGCTGCTTTCCCCTGATTCAGAATCTCCGGAGGTCTGACTGACCCTCTCCCTAGTAATCCGGAGGAACATTACCCCCCTTTCTTGTAATCTGTGCACTCGAGGTCACATAGGGGACCCAAGCGACGAACGAGCACGACCTCCTGGAGCCCTGGCTGGGATCCGGGAGGCGAATGGCACCTCATCGGGACTTCCAGGGAAGTTCGGTCATCTGGTCGCCCCATAGGAAAGCATTGTGGTCGACCAGATGGCCGAGGGAATCGTGGCGACCAGATGAAAGAGGAGCCGTCTGGACACCCTGTGCCCCAACGAAGGAGTCAGCGGGCTCCGCGGCATGGCCGACCGGAGGCCCAGAGCCCCAAAGCCCCAGCTGGGCCCCAGCCATGGAGGCTCCCAGGGGGCCCCGACAGGCCCTCCGACCCGGGGCCCCCTGGCACTTTGACAAGCAGGGAGGACTGCCCGGGCACAACGGAACCCCGACCTGGGCTCTTGGCAGTGCAGCAGGCCGGGGGACAGGGCCCAGGGCCCGAGCACCCAGCTCGGGGCTCTGGGGCTCCGGGGCTCTGTGCCTCCGGGCCTCCGGGGCTCTGGGGCTGCAGGGATGCAGGGCTCGGGGACTGCAGGGCTCCAAGGCTCGGGGGGCTGCAGGGCTCCGGGGCTGCAGGGCTGCAGGGCTCCAGGGCTCGGGGGCTCCAGGGCAGCAGGGCTGCAGGGTTCCGGGGCTCCATTGCTCCAGGGCTCCAGGCCTCAGGGGCTGCTGGGCTGCTGGGCTCCAAGGTTTCGGGCCTCCATGGCCCGGGACCCATGGAGCCCGTCCCGGGTACTTTCCCACTCTGCGGCCCGAAGGAGGGAGCCCCGAATGCCTGGGAGGTGCTGCCCGGGCATCGCTCATCTGGTCCCCAGCAGGGAACCACCAGCCCCGGGAGGGTGTTTGGGCATACCCCTGCACCTACTAATCCGGAGGAAAATTACCCCCCTTTCTTGTAATCTGTGCACTCGAGGTGACAGAGGGGACCCAGGGCAAAAAAGTGCCCAACCTCCTGGAGCCCAGGATGGGATCCGGGAGGCGAATGGCACCTCATAAGGACTTCCAGGGAAGTCCGGCCATCTAGTCGCCCCATAGGAAAGAATTGCGGCCGACCAGATGGCCGAGGCGAGAGGGGCGACCTGATGGCCGGGACCGAAAGGACGCCCATCTGCCTGTCTCGGGCCTGTAGGGCTCAGGAGCTGCAGGGCTCCGGGGCTCCGGGGCTGCAGGGCTCGGGGACTGCAGGGCTTCACGGCTCGGGGGGCTGCAGGGCTCCGGGGCTCCAGGGCTCCAAGGCTGCTGGGCTCCAGGGCAGCAGGGCTCCAGGGCTCCAGGGCCCAGGACCCATGGAGCCTATCCCGGGTACTTTGCCACTCTGCGGCCCGGAGGAGGGAGCCCCGGATGCCTGGGAGGTGTTCCCCGGGCATCGCCCATCTGGTCCCCAGCAAGGAACCACCAGACCTGGGAGGGTGTTTGGGCATACCCTTGCACCTACTAATCCGGAGGAAAATTACCCCCCTTTCTTGTAATATGTGCACTCGAGGTGACAGAGGGGACCCAGGGCACGAACGTGCCCGACCTCCTGGAGCCCTGGCTGGGATCCGGGAGGCGAATGGCATCTCATAGGGACTTCCAGGGAAGTCCGGCCATCTAGTCGCCCCATAGGAAAGCATTGCGGGCGACCAGATGGCCGTGGCGAGAGGGGCGACCAGATGGCCGGGACCGAAATGACGCCAATCTGCCTGCCCCGGGCCTTTAGGGCTCAGGAGCTGCAGGGCTCCAGGGCTCCGGGGCTCTGGGGCTCTGGGGCTGCAGGGATGCAGGGCTCGGGGACTGCAGGGCTCCACGGCTCGGGGGGCTGCAGGGCTCCAGGGCTCCAGGGCTCCAGGGCTTCAGGGCTCCAGGGCTCTGGGGCTCCAGGGCTCTGGGACTTCAGGGCAGCAGGGCTCCAGGGCTCCGGGGCTCCGGGACCCATGGAGCCCGTCCCGGGTACTTTCCCACTCTGCGGCCCGGAGGAGGGAGCCCCGAATGCCTGTGAGGTGCTGCCCGGGCATCGCTCATCTGGTCCCCAGCAGGGAACCACCAGCCCCGGGAGGGTGTTTGGGCATACCCTTGCACCTACTAATCTGGAGGAAAATTACCCCCCTTTCTTGTAATCCGTGCACTCGAGGTGACAGAGGGGACCCAGGGCACAAAAGTGCCCGACCTCCTGGAGCCCAGGATGGGATCCGGGAGGCGAATGGCACCTCATAGGGACTTCCAGGGAAGTCCGGCCATCTAGTCGCCCCATAGGAAAGCATTGCGGGCGACCAGATGGCCGTGGCGAGAGGGGCGACCAGATGGCCGGGACCGAAATGACGCCAATCTGCCTGCCCCGGGCCTTTAGGGCTCAGGAGCTGCAGGGCTCCAGGGCTCCGGGGCTCCGGGGCCCTGGGGCTGCAGGGATGCAGGGCTCGGGGACTGCAGGGCTCCACGGCTCGGGGGCTGCAGGGCTCCGGGGCTGCAGGGCTCCAGGGCTCCAGGGCTCCAGGGCTCCAGTGCTGCAGGGCTCCAGGGCAGCAGGGCTCCAGGGCTCCGGGGCTCCAGGGCCCGGGACCCATGGAGCCCGTCCCGGGTACTTTCCCACTCTGCGGCCCGGAGGAGGGAGCCCCGAATGCCTGGGAGGTGCTGCCCGGGCATCGCTCATCTGGTCCCCAGAAGGGACCACCAGCCCCGGGAGGGTGTTTGGGCATACCCTTGCACGTACTAATCCGGAGGAAAATTACCCCCCTTTCTTGTAATCCGTGCACTCGAGGTGACAGAGGGGACCCAGGGCACAAAAGTGCCCGACCTCCTGGAGCCCAGGATGGGATCCGGGAGGCGAATGACACCTCATAGGGACTTCCAGGGAAGTCCGGCCATCTAGTCGCCCCATAGGAAAGAATTGCGGCCGACCAGATGGCCGAGGCGAGAGGGGCGACCTGATGCCCGGGACCGAAAGGACGCCAATCTGCCTGCCTCGGGCCTGTAGGGCTCAGGAGCTGCAGGGCTCCGGGGCTGCAGGGCTCGGTGACTACAGGACTCCACGGCTCGGGAGGCTGCAGGGCTCCGGGGCTCCAGAGCTCCAGGGCTCCAGGGCTGCAGGGCTCCGGGGCTGCTGGGCTCCAGGGCTCCAGGGCTCCAGGGCCCAGGACCCATGGAGCCTTTCCCGGGTACTTTGCCACTCTGCGGCCCGGAGGAGGGAGCCCCGGATGCCTGGGAGGTGTTCCCGGGCATCGCCCATCTGGTCCCAAGCAGGGAACCACCAGACCTGGGAGGGTGTTTGGGCATACCCTTGCACCTACTAATCCGGAGGAAAATTACCCCCCTTTCTTGTAATCTGTGCACTCGAGGTGACAGAGGGGACCCAGGGCGCAAACGTGCCCGACCTCCTGGAGCCCTGTCTCGGATCCGGGAGGCGAATGGCATCTCATAGGGACTTCCAGGGAAATCCGGCCATCTAGTCGCCCCATAGGAAAGCATTGCGGGCGACCAGATGGCCGTGGCGAGAGGGGCGACCAGATGGCCGGGACCGAAATGACGCCAATCTGCCTGCCCCGGGCCTTTAGGGCTCAGGAGCTGCAGGGCTCCAGGGCTCCGGGGCTCCGGGGCTCCGGGGCTCTGGGGCTGCAGGGATGCAGGGCTCGGGGACTGCAGGGCTCCACGGCTCGGGGGGCTGCAGGGCTCCGGGGCTGCAGGGCTCCAGGGCTCCAGGGCTCCAGGGCTCCAGTGCTAAAGGGCTCCAGGGCTCTGGGGCTTCAGGGCAGCAGGGCTCCAGGGCTCCGGGGCTCCAGGGCCCGGGACCCATGGAGCCCGTCCCGGGTACTTTCCCACTCTGCGGCCCGGAGGAGGGAGCCCCGAATGCCTGGGAGGTGCTGCCCGGGCATCGCTCATCTGGTCCCCAGCAGGGACCACCAGCCCCGGGAGGGTGTTTGGGCATACCCTTGCACGTACTAATCCGGAGGAAAATTACCCCCCTTTCTTGTAATCCGTGCACTCGAGGTGACAGAGGGGACCCAGGGCACAAAAGTGCCCGACCTCCTGGAGCCCAGGATGGGATCCGGGAGGCGAATGGCACCTCATAGGGACTTCCAGGGAAGTCCGGCCATCTAGTCGCCCCATAGGAAAGAATAGCAGGCGACCAGATGGCCGAGGCGAGAGTGGCGACCTGATGGCCGGGACCGAAGGACGCCAATCTGCCTGCCTTGGGCCTGTAGGGCTCAGGAGCTGCAGGGCTCCGGGGCTGCAGGGCTCGGGGACTACAGGACTCCACGGCTCGGGAGGCTGCAGGGCTCCGAAGCTCCAGAGCTCCAGGGCTCCAGGGCTGCAGGGCTCCGGGGCTGCTGGGCTCCAGGGCTCCAGGGCCCAGGACCCATGGAGCCTTTCCCGGGTACTTTGCCACTCTGCGGCCCGGAGGAGGGAGCCCCGGATGCCTGGGAGGTGTTCCCGGGCATCGCCCATCTGGTCCCAAGCAGGGAACCACCAGACCTGGGAGGGTGTTTGGGCATACCCTTGCACCTACTAATCCGGAGGAAAATTACCCCCCTTTCTTGTAATCTGTGCACTCGAGGTGACAGAGGGGACCCAGGGCGCAAACGTGCCCGACCTCCTGGAGCCCTGTCTCGGATCCGGGAGGCGAATGGCATCTCATAGGGACTTCCAGGGAAATCCGGCCATCTAGTCGCCCCATAGGAAAGCATTGCGGGCGACCAGATGGCCGTGGCGAGAGGGGCGACCAGATGGCCGGGACCGAAATGACGCCAATCTGCCTGCCCCGGGCCTTTAGGGCTCAGGAGCTGCAGGGCTCCAGGGCTCCGGGGCTCCGGGGCTCTGGGGCTGCAGGGATGCAGGGCTCGGGGACTGCAGGGCTCCACGGCTCGGGGGGCTGCAGGGCTCCGGGGCTGCAGGGCTCCAGGGCTCCAGGGCTCCAGTGCTAAAGGGCTCCAGGGCTCTGGGGCTTCAGGGCAGCAGGGCTCCAGGGCTCCGGGGCTCCAGGGCCCGGGACCCATGGAGCCCGTCCCGGGTACTTTCCCACTCTGCGGCCCGGAGGAGGGAGCCCCGAATGCCTGGGAGGTGCTGCCCGGGCATCGCTCATCTGGTCCCCAGCAGGGACCACCAGCCCGGGGAGGGTGTTTGGGCATACCCTTGCACGTACTAATCCGGAGGAAAATTACCCCCCTTTCTTGTAATCCGTGCACTCGAGGTGACAGAGGGGACCCAGGGCACAAAAGTGCCCGACCTCCTGGAGCCCAGGATGGGATCCGGGAGGCGAATGGCACCTCATAGGGACTTCCAGGGAAGTCCGGCCATCTAGTCGCCCCATAGGAAAGAATAGCAGGCGACCAGATGGCCGAGGCGAGAGTGGTGACCTGATGGCCGGGACCGAAAGGACGCCAATCTGCCTGCCTCGGGCCTGTAGGGCTCAGGAGCTGCAGGGCTCCGGGGCTGCAGGGCTCGGGACTGCAGGACTCCACGGCTCGGGGGGCTGCAGGGCTCCGGGGCTCCAGGGCTCCAGGGCTCCAGGGCTCCAGGGCTGCAGGGCACTGGGGCTCCAGGGCTGCTGGGCTCCAGGGCAGCAGGGCTCCAGGGCCCAGGACCCATGGAGCCTATCCCGGGTACTTTGCCACTCTGCGGCCCGGAGGAGGGAGCCCCGGATGCCTGGGAGGTGTTCCCCGGGCATCGCCCATCTGGTCCCCAGCAGGGAACCACCAGACCTGGGAGGGTGTTTGGGCATACCCTTGCACCTACTAATCCGGAGGAAAATTACCCCCCTTTCTTGTAATCTGTGCACTCGAGGTGACAGAGGGGACCCAGGGCACGAACGTGCCCGACCTCCTGGAGCCCAGGCTGGGATCCGGGAGGCGAATGGCATCTCATAGGGACTTCCAGGGAAGTCCGGCCATCTAGTCGCCCCATAGGAAAGAATTGCGGGCGACCAGAAGGCCGAGGCGAGAGGGGCGACCTGATGGCCGGGACCGAAAGGACGCCAATCTGCCTGCCTCGGGCCTGTAGGGCTCAGGAGCTGCAGGGCTCCGGGGCTCCGGGGCTCCGGGGCTGCAGGGCTCGGGGACTGCAGGGCTCCACGGCTCGGGGGGCTGCAGGGCTCCGGGGCTCCAGGGCTCCAGGGCTCCAGGGCTCCAGGGCTGCAGGGCTCCGGGGCTGCTGTGCTCCAGGGCAGCAGGGCTCCAGGGCTCCAGGGCCCAGGACCCATGGAGCCTATCCCTGGTACTTTGCCACTCTGCGGCCCGGAGGAGGGAGCCCTTTATGCCTGGGAGGTGTTCCCCGGGCATCGCCCATCTGGTCCCCAGCAGGGAACTACCAGACCTGGGAGGGTGTTTGGGCATACCCTTGCACCTACTAATCCGGAGGAAAATTACCCCCCTTTCTTGTAATCTGTGCACTCGAGGTGACAGAGGGGACCCAGGGTGCAAACGTGCCCGACCTCCTGGAGCCCTGGCTGGGATCCGGGAGGCGAATGGCATCTCATAGGGACTTCCAGGGAAGTCCGGCCATCTAGTCGCCCCATAGGAAAGCATTGCGGGCGACCAGATGGCCGTGGCGAGAGGGGCGACCAGATGGCCGGGACCGAAATGACGCCAATCTGCCTGCCCCGGGCCTTTAGGGCTCAGGAGCTGCAGGGCTCCAGGGCTCCGGGGCTCCGGGGCTCCGGGGCTCTGGGGCTGCAGGGATGCAGGGCTCGGGGACTGCAGGGCTCCACGGCTCTGGGGGAGCAGGGCTCCAGGGCTGCGGGGCTCCAGGGCTCTGGGGCTTCAGGGCAGCAGGGCTCCGGGGCTCCGGGGCTCCAGGGCCCAGGACCCATGGAGCCCGTCCCTGGTACTTTCCCACTCTGCGGCCGGGAGGAGGGAGCCCCGAATGCCTGGGAGGTGCTGCCCGGGCATCGCTCATCTGGTCCCCAGCAGGGAACCACCAGCCCCGGGAGGGTGTTTGGGCATACCCTTGCACCTACTAATCCGGAGGAAAATTACCCCCCTTTCTTGTAATCCGTGCACTCGAGGTGACAGAGGGGACCCAGGGCACAAAAGTGCCCGACCTCCTGGAGCCCAGGATGGGATCCGGGAGGCGAATGGCACCTCATAGGGACTTCCAGGGAAGTCCGGCCATCTAGTCGCCCCATAGAAAAGAATTGCGGGCGACCAGATGGCCGAGGCGAGAGGGGCGACCTGATGGCCGGGACCGAAAGGACGCCAATCTGCCTGCCTCGGGCCTGTAGGGCTCAGGAGCTGCAGGGCTCCGGAGCTCCGGGGCTGCAGAGCTCGGGGACTGCAGGGCTCCACGGCTCGGGGGGCCGCAGGGCTTCGGGGCTCCAGGGCTCCAGGGCTGCAGGGTTGCAGGGCTCCGGGGCTGCTGGGCTCCAGGGCAGCAGGGCTCCAGGGCTCCAGGGCCCAGGACCCATGGAGCCTATCCCGGGTACTTTGCCACTCTGCGCCCTGGAGGAGGGAGCCCCGGATGCCTGGGAGGTGTTCCCCGGGCATCGCCCATCTGGTCCCCAGCAGGGAACCACCAGACCTGGGAGGGTGTTTGGGCATACCCTTGCACCTACTAATCCGGAGGAAAATTACCCCCCTTTCTTGTAATCTGTGCACTCGAGGTGACAGAGGGGACCCAGGGCGCAAACGTGCCCGACCTCCTGGAGCCCTGTCTCGGATCCGGGAGGCGAATGGCATCTTATAGGGACTTCCAGGGAAATCCGGCCATCTAGTCGCCCCATAGGAAAGCATTGCGGGCGACCAGATGGCCGTGGCGAGAGGGGCGACCAGATGGCCGGGACCGAAATGACGCCAATCTGCCTGCCCCGGGCCTTTAGGGCTCAGGAGCTGCAGGGCTCCAGGGCTCCGGGGCTCCGGGGCCCTGGGGCTGCAGGGATGCAGGGCTCGGGGACTGCAGGGCTCCACGGCTCGGGGGGCTGCAGGGCTCCGGGGCTGCAGGGCTCCAGGGCTCCAGGGCTCCAGGGCTCCAGTGCTGCAGGGCTCCAGGGCTCTGGGGCTTCAGGGCAGCAGGGCTCCAGGGCTCCGGGGCTCCAGGGCCCGGGACCCATGGAGCCCGTCCCGGGTACTTTCCCACTCTGCGGCCCGGAGGAGGGAGCCCCGAATGCCTGGGAGGTGCTGCCCGGGCATCGCTCATCTGGTCCCCAGCAGGGACCACCAGCCCCGGGAGGGTGTTTGGGCATACCCTTGCACGTACTAATCCGGAGGAAAATTACCCCCCTTTCTTGTAATCCGTGCACTCGAGGTGACAGAGGGGACCCAGGGCACAAAAGTGCCCGACCTCCTGGAGCCCAGGATGGGATCAGGGAGGCGAATGGCACCTCATAGGGACTTCCAGGGAAGTCCGGCCATCTAGTCGCCCCATAGGAAAGAATTGCGGGCGACCAGATGGCCGAGGCGAGAGGGGCGACCTGATGCCCGGGACCGAAAGGACGCCAATCTGCCTGCCTCGGGCCTGTAGGGCTCAGGAGCTGCAGGGCTCCGGGGCTGCAGGGCTCGGGGAATGCAGGACTCCACGGCTCGGGGGGCTGCAGGGCTCCGGGGCTCCAGAGCTCCAGGGCTCCAGGGCTGCAGGGCTCCGGGGCTGCTGGGCTCCAGGGCAGCAGTGCTCCAGGGCTCCAGGGCCCAGGACCCATGGAGCCTTTCCCGGGTACTTTGCCACTCTGCGGCCCGGAAGAGGGAGCCCCGGATGCCTGGGAGGTGTTCCCCGGGCATCGCCCATCTGGTCCCCAGCAGGGAACCACCAGACCTGGGAGGGTGTTTGGGCATACCCTTGCACCTACTAATCCGGAGGAAAATTACCCCCCTTTCTTGTAATCTGTGCACTCGAGGTGACAGAGGGGACCCAGGGCGCAAACGTGCCCGACCTCCTGGAGCCCTGTCTCGGATCCGGGAGGCGAATGGCATCTCATAGGGACTTCCAGGGAAATCCGGCCATCTAGTCGCCTCATAGGAAAGCATTGCGGGTGACCAGATGGCCGTGGCGAGAGGGGCGACCAGATGGCCGGGACCGAAATGACGCCAATCTGCCTGCCCCGGGCCTTTAGGGCTCAGGAGCTGCAGGGTTCCAGGGCTCCGGGGCTCTGGGGCTGCAGGGATGCAGGGCTCGGGGACTGCAGGGCTCCACGGCTCGGGGGGCTGCAGGGCTCCGGGGCTGCAGGGCTCCAGGGCTCCAGGGCTCCAGTGCTAAAGGGCTCCAGGGCTCTGGGGCTTCAGGGCAGCAGGACTCCAGGGCTCCGGGGCTCCAGGGCCCGGGACCCATGGAGCCCGTCCCGGGTACTTTCCCACTCTGCGGCCCGGAGGAGGGAGCCCCGAATGCCTGGGAGGTGCTGCCCGGGCATCGCTCATCTGGTCCCCAGCAGGGACCACCAGCCCCGGGAGGGTGTTTGGGCATACCCTTGCACGTACTAATCCGGAGGAAAATTACCCCCCTTTCTTGTAATCCGTGCACTCGAGGTGACAGAGGGGACCCAGGGCACAAAAGTGCCCGACCTCCTGGAGCCCAGGATGGGATCCGGGAGGCGAATGGCACCTCATAGGGACTTCCAGGGAAGTCCGGCCATCTAGTCGCCCCATAGGAAAGAATTGCGGGCGACCAGATGGCCGAGGCGAGAGGGGCGACCTGATGGCCCGGACCGAAAGAACGCCAATCTGCCTGCCTCGGGCCTGTAGGGCTCAGGAGCTGCAGGGCTCCGGGGCTGCAGGGCTCGGGACTGCAGGACTCCACGGCTTGGGGGGCTGCAGGGCTCCGGGGCTCCAGGGCTCCAGGGCTCCAGGGCTCCAGGGCTCCAGGGCTGCAGGGCTCCAGGGCTGCTGGGCTCCAGGGCAGCAGGGCTCCAGGGCCCAGGACCCATGGAGCCTATCCCGGGTACTTTGCCACTCTGCGGCCCGGAGGAGGGAGCCCCGGATGCCTGGGAGGTGTTCCCCGGGCATCGCCCATCTGGTCCCCAGCAGGGAACCACCAGACCTGGGAGGGTGTTTGGGCATACCCTTGCACCTACTAATCCGGAGGAAAATTACCCCCCTTTCTTGTAATCTGTGCACTCGAGGTGACAGAGGGGACCCAGGGCACGAACGTGCCCGACCTCCTGGAGCCCTGGCTGGGATCCGGGAGGCGAATGGCATCTCATAGGGACTTCCAGGGAAGTCCGGCCATCTAGTCGCCCCATAGGAAAGCATTGCGGGCGACCAGATGGCCGTGGCGAGAAGGCCGACCAGATGGCCGGGACCGAAATGACGCCAATCTGCCTGCCCCGGGCCTTTAGGGCTCAGGAGCTGCAGGGCTCCAGGGCTCCGGGGCTCTGGGGCTCTGGGGCTGCAGGGATGCAGAGCTCGGGGACTGCAGGGCTCCACGGCTCGGGGGGCTGCAGGGCTCCAGGGCTCCAGGGCTCCAGGGCTCCAGGGCTGCAGGGCTCCAGGGCTCTGGGGCTTCAGGGCAGCAGGGCTCCAGGGCTCCGGGGCGCCGGGGCTCCAGGGCCCGGGACCCATGGAGCGTGTCCCGGGTACTTTCCCACTCTGCGGCCCGGAGGAGGGAGCCCCGAATGCCTGTGAGGTGCTGCCCGGGCATCGCTCATCTGGTCCCCAGCTGGGAACCACCAGCCCCGGGAGGGTGTTTGGGCATACCCTTGCACCTACTAATCTGGAGGAAAATTACCCCCCTTTCTTGTAATCCGTGCACTCGAGGTGACAGAGGGGACCCAGGGCACAAAAGTGCCCGACCTCCTGGAGCCCAGGATGGGATCCGGGAGGCGAATGGCACCTCATAGGGACTTCCAGGGAAGTCCGGCCATCTAGTCGCCCCATAGGAAAGAATTGCGGGCGACCAGATGGCCGAGGCGAGAGGGGCGACCTGATGGCCGGGACCGAAAGGACGCCAATCTGCCTGCCTCGGGCCTGTAGGGCTCAGGAGCTGCAGGGCTCCGGGGCTCCGGGGCTGCAGGGCTCGGGGACTGCAGGGCTCCACGGCTCGGGGGGCTGCAGGGCTCCGGGGCTCCAGGGCTCCAGGGCTCCAGGGCTCCAGGGCTGCAGGGCTCCGGGGCTGCTGTGCTCCAGGGCAGCAGGGCTCCAGGGCTCCAGGGCCCAGGACCCATGGAGCCTATCCCTGGTACTTTGCCACTCTGCGGCCCGGAGGAGGGAGCCCTTTATGCCTGGGAGGTGTTCCCCGGGCTTCGCCCATCTGGTCCCCAGCAGGGAACTACCAGACCTGGGAGGGTGTTTGGGCATACCCTTGCACCTACTAATCCGGAGGAAAATTACCCCCCTTTCTTGTAATCTGTGCACTCGAGGTGACAGAGGGGACCCAGGGCGCAAAACGTGCCCGACCTCCTGGAGCCCTGTCTCGGATCCGGGAGGCGAATGGCATCTCATAGGGACTTCCAGGGAAATCCGGCCATCTAGTTGCCCCATAGGAAAGCATTGCGGGCGACCAGATGGCCGTGGCGAGAGGGGCGACCAGATGGCCGGGACCGAAATGACGCCAATCTGCCTGCCCCGGGCCTTTAGGGCTCAGGAGCTGCAGGGCTCCAGGGCTCCGGGGCTCCGGGGCCCTGGGGCTGCAGGGATGCAGGGCTCGGGGACTGCAGGGCTCCACGGCTCGGGGGGCTGCAGGGCTCCGGGGCTGCAGGGCTCCAGGGCTCCAGGGCTCCAGGGCTCCAGTGCTGCAGGGCTCCAGGGCTCTGGGGCTTCAGGGCAGCAGGGCTCCAGGGCTCCGGGGCTCCAGGGCCCGGGACCCATGGAGCCCGTCCCGGGTACTTTCCCACTCTGCGGCCCGGAGGAGGGAGCCCCGAATGCCTGGGAGGTGCTGCCCGGGCATCGCTCATCTGGTCCCCAGCAGGGACCACCAGCCCCGGGAGGGTGTTTGGGCATACCCTTGCACGTACTAATCCGGAGGAAAATTACCCCGGTTTCTTGTAATCCGTGCACTCGAGGTGACAGAGGGGACCCAGGGCACAAAAGTGCCCGACCTCCTGGAGCCCAGGATGGGATCCGGGAGGCGAATGGCACCTCATAGGGACTTCCAGGGAAGTCCGGCCATCTAGTCGCCCCATAGGAAAGAATTGCGGGTGACCAGATGGCCGAGGCGAGAGGGGCGACCTGATGGCCGGGACCGAAAGGACGCCAATCTGCCTGCCTCGGGCCTGTAGGGCTCAGGAGCTGCAGGGCTCCGGGGCTGCAGGGCTCGGGGACTGCAGGACTCCACGGCTCGGGGGGCTGCAGGGCTCCGGGGCTCCAGAGCTCCAGGGCTCCAGGGCTGCAGGGCTCCGGGGCTGCTGGGCTCCAGGGCAGCAGGGCTCCAGGGCTCCAGGGCCCAGGACCCATGGAGCCTTTCCCGGGTACTTTGACACTCTGCGGCCCGGAGGAGGGAGCCCCGGATGCCTGGGAGGTGTTCCCGGGCATCGCCCATCTGGTCCCCAGCAGGGAACCACCAGACCTGGGAGGGTGTTTGGGCATACCCTTGCACCTACTAATCCGGAGGAAAATTACCCCCCTTTCTTGTAATCTGTGCACTCGAGGTGACAGAGGGGACCCAGGGCGCAAACGTGCCCGACCTCCTGGAGCCCTGTCTCGGATCCGGGAGGCGAATGGCATCTCATAGGGACTTCCAGGGAAATCCGGCCATCTAGTCGCCCCATAGGAAAGCATTGCGGGCGACCAGATGGCCGTGGCGAGAGGGGTGACCTGATGGCCGGGACCGAAAGGACGCCAATCTGCCTGCCTCGGGCCTGTAGGGCTCAGGAGCTGCAGGGCTCCGGGGCTGCAGGGCTCGGGACTGCAGGACTCCACAGCTCGGGGGGCTGCAGGGCTCCGGGGCTCCAGGGCTCCAGGGCTCCAGGGCTCCAGGGCTGCAGGGCTCCGGGGCTGCTGGGCTCCAGGGCAGCAGGGCTCCAGGGCTCCAGGGCCCAGGACCCATGGAGCCTTTCCCGGGTACTTTGCCACTCTGCGGCCTGGAGGAGGGAGCCCCGGATGCCTGGGAGGTGTTCCCGGGCATCGCCCATCTGGTCCCCAGCAGGGAACCACCAGACCTGGGAGGGTGTTTGGGCATACCCTTGCACCTACTAATCCGGAGGAAAATTACCCCCCTTTCTTGTAATCTGTGCACTCGAGGTGACAGAGGAGACCCAGGGCGCAAACGTGCCTGACCTCCTGGAGCCCTGGCTGGGATCCGGGAGGCGAATGGCATCTCATAGGGACTTCCAGGGAAGTCCGGCCATCTAGTCGCCCCATAGAAAAGCATTTTAGGCGACCAGATGGCCGAGGCGAGAGGGGCGACCAGATAGCCGGGACCGAAATGACGCCAATCTGCCTGCCCCGGGCATGCAGGGCTCCGGGGCTGCAGGGCTCCTCGGGGGCTCCAGGGCTCCCGGGCTCCAGGGCTGCAGGGCTTCAGGGCTCCAGGGCTCCGGGGGGGCTCCAGGGCTCCAGGGGCTGTAGGGCTCTGGGGGCTCCAGGGCTCCGGGTGCTCCAGGGCTGCAGGGCTCCGGGGCTGCAGGGCTCCTCGGGGGCTGCAGGGCTCCTCGGGGGCTCCAGGGCTCCCGGGCTCCAGGGCTGCAGGGCTGCAGGGCTGCAGGGCTCCAGGGGGGCTCCTGGGCTCCAGGGGCTGTAGGGCTCCGGGGGCTCCAGGGTTCCGGGGGCTCCAGGGCTGCAGGACGGAGAGGTATTGCCACACCACCAGGCTCAAGCCCCGGGCCTGCTCCCGGTCCCTGCTTCTGAAACCCTAGCCAGGCCGGAGAAAGAGCCTCCCTTGGCTCGGATGAACGCCTGGAACCCCGGCCGGCTTGCAGGACGGGGAAGCTCCAGCAAACCCATGGCCGGCCGTACGGAGCTCAAGCCCCGGGCCCGCTCCCGGTCCCTGCTTCCAAAACCCTAGCCAGGCCGGGGAGAGCCTCCCTTGGCCCTGATGAACGCCCGGAACCTCGGCCGGCTTGCGGGACGGGGAGGCTCCAGCAACCCCATAGCCTACCGGACGGAGCTCAAGCCCCGGGCCCGGTCCCTGCTTCTGAAACCCTAGCCAGCCCGGGGAAAGCCTCCCTTGGCCCCGATGAACGCCCGGAACCTTGGCCGGCTTGCAGGACGGAGCTCAGGCCCCAGGCCCAGCCTACCAACCCTAGCCGGGCCCGGGGAGAGCCTCCCGGTGGACCCCCCTGTCCCCAGCACCCAGACCCTGGGCCAGAACCAAGGAGTGTTAAGCCCAGGCCACGTCCTCTCCCCGACGGCCTGCCCGGGGAGCCCATTTTTGTTGACTATTAAGCCCCCACGTAGTGGGGGCTTACAGAACCTAGGGGAAGGACAAAAGTTGGAGTTAGCCCAGCCGCCAGCCCGCAGGGCCATCTGGTCGCCCAGCCCACAGGGCCATCTGGTCACCCTGCCCGCAGGGCAATCTGGTCGCGCAGCCAGGCAGCCAGATGACCCAGGACGACCCAGCGCCCGGATGGCCTGGGAGGATGCTGTACCCAGTCGCCCTTGCAGTCCAGCGAGGGTGGCCAGGCGCTGCTGCTGTTTGCCTCCCTGCTCGACTTGCCCATGCAGCAGTGGGAAGCGGAGGCCCGGCCGGCGGCGGCCCAGGCCATCTGGTCACCCTGCTGACCCGCAAGGGAAGGTGTGGCCCCCATCCCCGCACCACGGTGGGGCAGGGACGGGAGGGGGAGGCCCCCCTGCCGAAGGGCACGTGGTGGAGGCAGCCTCCCACAGGCCCACGTTACCCCTCCGCATCCCTCCCGCCGGCCAGGCGGCAGAGGGACCCACCCCTGGGTGTGATGGAGGGAGGCTTCCACGGGCGCCCACGCACGGAAAGAGACAAAAGCTTGGCTCAGAGGATGACTTTCAATAGATCGCAGCGAGGTAGCTTCTCTGCTACTTACGAAACCCTGACCCAGATCGTCTACGAATGATTTAGCAACGGGTGCCCCACGAACATGCGCCTGATCAAACTCAGAGAAAAAGGACCATCGGCAAGGGGCTGAGAGGCAGGAGTGTCCCCGGGCCCCTGAGTGCCCCTGGCTGGCGGACCCCGGGATGCCTTCCGCCTCTAAGCATGGCCACACCTCATGGAAGTCTGCCTGATCAAACTCGGAGAAAAACGACCATCGAACCCTGATAAAAACAACCATCAACAAGGGGCCGAGAGGCAGTAAGCGTCCACGGGCCCCTGGGGGCCCCTGGCGGGTGGGCCCCAGGACGACCTTCCCCTCTCTGCATGGCCAGACCTCACGGAGGTATGCCTGATCAAATTTGGAGAAAAACGACCATCGGCAAGGGGCTGAGAGGCAGGAGCGTCCCCGGGATCTTGGGGGCCCCTGGCAGGCAGGCCCCGGGATGCCTCCCCTCCTCTCAGCATGGCCGGACCTCATGGAAGTCTGCCTGATCAAACTCGGAAAAAAACAACCATCGAACTCGGCGAAAAACAACCATCGGCAAGGGGCCAAGAGGCAGAAGTGTCCACGGGCCCCTGGGGGCCCCTGGCAGGCGGTCCCCAGGACACCTTCCCCCCCTCAGCATGGCCAGACCTCACGGAGGTCTGTGCCTGATCAAACTCGGAGAAAACGGACCATCGGCAAGGGGCTGAGAGGCAGGAGCCCCGGGACGCCTTCCCCCTCTCAGCATGGCCAGACATCATGGAAGTCTGCCTCATCAAACTCTTAGAAAAACGACCATCGAACCCTGATATAAACGACCATCGACAAGGGGCCGAGAGGCAGGATTGTTCCCGGGCCCCTGGGGGCCCCTGGCAGGCGGGCCCTGGGACGCCTTTCCCCTCTAAGCATGGCCAGACCTCACGGAGGTATGCCTGATCGAACTCGGAGAAAAACGACCATCGGCAAGGGGCTGAGAGGCAGAAGCGTCCCCGGGCCCCTGGGGGCCCCTGGCGGGTGGGTCCCGGGACGCCTTCCCCCTCTCAGCATGGCTAGACCTCATGGAAGTCTGCCTGATCAAACTCGGAGAAAAACAACCATCGAACTCGGAGAAAAACGACCATCGGCAAGGGGCTGAGAGGCAGAAGCGTCCCCGGGCCCCTGGGGGTCCCTGGCAGCCCCCGGGACGCCTTTCCCCTCTCAGCATGGCCAGACCTCACGGAGGTATACCTGATCGAACTCGGAGAAAAACGACCATCGGCAAGGGGCTGAGAGGCAGAAGCGTCCCCGGGCCCCTGGGGGCCCCTGGCGGGTGGGCCCCGGGACGCTTCCCCCCTCTCACCATGGCCAGACCTCATGGAAGTCTGCCTGATCAAACTCGGAGAAAAACGACCATCGAACTCGGAGAAAAACGACCATCGGCAAGGGGCTGAGAGGCAGAAGCGTCCCCGGGCCCCTGGGGGCCCCTGGCAGGCGGGCCCCAGGACTCCTTTTCCCTCTCAGCAAGGCCAGACCTCACAGAGGTATGCCTGATCAAACTCGGAGAAAAACGACCATCGGCAAGGGGCTGAGAGGCAGAAGCGTCCCCGGGCACCTGGGGGCCCCTGGCGGGTGGGCCCCGGGACGCATCCCCCCTCTCAGCATGGCCAGACCTCATGGAAGTCTGCCTGATCAAACTCGGAGAAAAACGACCATCGGCAAGGGGCTGAGAGGCAGAAGCGTCCCGGGCCCCTGGGGGCCCCTGGCGGGTGGACCCCGGGATGCCTTCCCCCTCTCAGCATGGCCAGACGTCATGGAAGTCTGCCTCATCAAACTCTTAGAAAAACGACCATCGAACCCTGATATAAACGACCATCGACAAGGGGCCGAGAGGCAGGATTGTTCCCGGGCCCCTGGGGGCCCCTGGCAGGCGGGCCCTGGGACGCCTTTCCCCTCTCAGCATGGCCAGACCTCACGGAGGTATGCCTGATCGAACTCGGAGAAAAACGACCATCGGCAAGGGGCTGAGAGGCAGAAGCGTCCCCAGGCCCCTGGGGGCCCCTGGCGGGTCGGCCCCGGGACACCTTCCCCCTCTCAGCATGGCCAGACCTCATGGAAGTCTGCCTCATCAAACTCTTAGAAAAACGACCATCGAACCCTGATAAAAACGACCATCGGCAAGGGGCTGAGAGGCAGAAGCGTCCCCGGGCCCCTGGGGGCCCCTGGCGGGTGGGCCCCGGGACGCCTTCCCCCTCTCAGCATGGCCAGACCTCATGGAAGTCTGCCTGATCAAACTCGGAGAAAAACTACCATCGAACTCGGAGAAAAACAAACATCGGCAAGGGGCTGAGAGGCAGAAGCTTCCCCGGGACCCTGGGGGCCCCTGGCAGGTGGGCCCTGGGACGCCTTTCCCCTCTCAGCATGGCCAGACCTCATGGAAGTCTGCCTGATCAAACTCGGAGAAAAACAACCATCGAACTCGGAGAAAAACGACCATCGGCAAGGGGCTGAGAGGCAGAAGCGTCCCCGGGCCCCTGGGGGTCCCTGGCAGCCCCCGGGACGCCTTTCCCCTCTCAGCATGGCCAGACCTCACGGAGGTATACCTGATCGAACTCGGAGAAAAACGACCATCTGCAAGGGGCTGAGAGGCAGAAGCGTCCCCGGGCCCCTGGGGGCCCCTGGCGGGTGGGCCCCGGGACGCTTCCCCCCTCTCAGCATGGCCAGACCTCATGGAAGTCTGCCTGATCAAACTCGGAGAAAAATGACCATCGAACTCGGAGAAAAACGACCATCGGCAAGGGGCTGAGAGGCAGAAGCGTCCCCGGGCCCCTGGGGGCCCCTGGCAGGCGGGCCCCAGGACGCCTTTTCCCTCTCAGCAAGGCCAGACCTCACAGAGGTATGCCTGATCAAACTCGGAGAAAAACGACCATCGGCAAGGGGCTGAGAGGCAGAAGCATCCCCGGGCCCCTGGGGGCCCCTGGCAGGTGGGCCCCGGGACGCATCCCCCCTCTCAGCATGGCCAGACCTCATGGAAGTCTGCCTGATCAAACTCGGAGAAAAACGACCATCGGCAAGGGGCTGAGAGGCAGAAGCGTCCCGGGCCCCTGGGGGCCCCTGGCGGGTGGACCCCGGGATGCCTTCCCCCTCTCAGCATGGCCAGACGTCATGGAAGTCTGCCTCATCAAACTCTTAGAAAAACGACCATCGAACCCTGATATAAACGACCATCGACAAGGGGCCGAGAGGCAGGATTGTTCCCGGGCCCCTGGGGGCCCCTGGCAGGCGGGCCCTGGGACGCCTTTCCCCTCTCAGCATGGCCAGACCTCACGGAGGTATGCCTGATCGAACTCGGAGAAAAACGACCATCGGCAAGGGGCTGAGAGGCAGAAGCGTCCCCAGGCCCCTGGCGGGTCGGCCCCGGGACGCCTTCCCCCTCTCAGCATGGCCAGACCTCATGGAAGTCTGCCTCATCAAACTCTTAGAAAAACGACCATCGAACCCTGATAAAAACGACCATCGGCAAGGGGCTGAGAGGCAGAAGCGTCCCCGGGCCCCTGGGGGCCCCTGGCGGGTGGGCCCCGGGACGCCTTCCCCCTCTCAGCATGGCCAGACCTCATGGAAGTCTGCCTGATCAAACTCGGAGAAAAACTACCATCGAACTCGGAGAAAAACAAACATCGGCAAGGGGCTGAGAGGCAGAAGCTTCCCCGGGCCCCTGGGGGCCCCTGGCAGGTGGGCCCTGGGACGCCTTTCCCCTCCAGCATGGCCAGACCTCATGGAAGTCTGCCTGATCAAACTCGGAGAAAAACAACCATCGAACTCGGAGAAAAACGACCATCGGCAAGGGGCTGAGAGGCAGAAGCGTCCCCGGGCCCCTGGGGGTCCCTGGCAGCCCCCGGGACGCCTTTCCCCTCTCAGCATGGCCAGACCTCACGGAGGTATACCTGATCGAACTCGGAGAAAAACGACCATCTGCAAGGGGCTGAGAGGTAGAAGCGTCCCCGGGCCCCTGGGGGCCCCTGGCGGGTGGGCCCCGGGACGCTTCCCCCCTCTCAGCATGGCCAGACCTCATGGAAGTCTGCCTGATCAAACTCGGAGAAAAATGACCATCGAACTCGGAGAAAAACGACCATCGGCAAGGGGCTGAGAGGCAGAAGCGTCCCCGGGCCCCTGGGGGCCCCTGGCAGGCGGGCCCCAGGACGCCTTTTCCCTCTCAGCAAGGCCAGACCTCACAGAGGTATGCCTGATCAAACTCGGAGAAAAACGACCATCGGCAAGGGGCTGAGAGGCAGAAGCATCCCCGGGCCCCTGGGGGCCCCTGGCAGGTGGGCCCCGGGACGCATCCCCCCTCTCAGCATGGCCAGACCTCATGGAAGTCTGCCTGATCAAACTCGGAGAAAAACGACCATCGAACTCGGAGAAAAACGACCATCGGCAAGGGGCAGAGAGGCAGAAGCGTCCCTAGGCCCCTGGGTGCCCCTGGCAGGCGGGCCCCGGGACACCTTCCCCCTCAAACTCGGTGAAAAAGGACCATCGGCAATGGGCTGAGAGGCAAGAGTGTCCCCAGGACATGGGGGCCCCGGCGGGCAGGCCCCAGGGCTGCTTTCCCCTGATTCAGAATCTCCGGAGGTCTGACTGACCCTCTCCCTAGTAATCCGGAGGAACATTACCCCCCTTTCTTGTAATCTGTGCACTCGAGGTCACATAGGGGACCCAAGGCACGAACGAGCCCGACCTCCTGGAGCCCTGGTTGGGATCCGGGAGGCGAATGGCACCTCATCGGGACTTCCAGGGAAGTTCGGTCATCTGGTCGCCCCATAGGAAAGCATTGCGGTCGACCAGATGGCCGAGGGAATCGGGGCGACCAGATGAAAGAGGAGCCGTCTGGACACCCTGTGCCCCAACGAAGGGCTCCGCGGCATGGCCGACCGGAGGCCCAGAGCCCCAAAGCCCCAGCTGGGCCCCAGCCATGGAGGCTCCCAGGGGGCCCCGACAGGCCCTCCGACCCGGGGCCCCCTGGCACTTTGACAAGCAGGGAGGACTGCCCGGGCACAACGGAACCCCGACCTGGGCTCTTGGCAGTGCAGCAGGCCGGGGGACAGGGCCCAGGGCCCGAGCACCCAGCTCGGGGCTCTGGGGCTCCGGGGCTCTGTGCCTCCGGGCCTCCGGGGCTCTGGGGCTGCAGGGATGCAGGGCTCGGGGACTGCAGGGCTCCAAGGCTCGGGGGGCTGCAGGGCTCCGGGGCTGCAGGGCTGCAGGGCTCCAGGGCTCGGGGGCTCCAGGGCAGCAGGGCTGCAGGGCTGCGGGGCTCCATTGCTCCAGGGCTCCAGGCCTCCGGGGCTGCTGGGCTCCAAGGTTTCGGGCCTCCATGGCCCGGGACCCATGGAGCCCGTCCCGGGTATTTTCCCACTCTGCGGCCCGAAGGAGGGAGCCCCGAATGCCTGGGAGGTGCTGCCCGGGCATCGCTCATCTGGTCCCCAGCAGGGAACCACAAGCCCCGGGAGGGTGTTTGGGCATACCCCTGCACCTACTAATCCGGAGGAAAATTACCCCCCTTTCTTGTAATCCGTGCACTCGAGGTGACAGAGGGGACCCAGGGCACAAAAGTGCCCAACCTCCTGGAGCCCAGGATGGGATCCGGGAGGCGAATGGCACCTCATAAGGACTTCCAGGGAAGTCCGGCCATCTAGTCGCCCCATAGGAAAGAATTGCAGCCGACCAGATGGCCGAGGCGAGAGGGGCGACCTGATGGCCGGGACCGAAAGGACGCCCATCTGCCTGCCTCGGGCCTGTAGGGCTCAGGAGCTGCAGGGCTCCGGGGCTCCGGGGCTGCAGGGCTCGGGGACTGCAGGGCTCCACGGCTCGGGGGGCTGCAGGGCTCCGGGGCTCCAGGGCTCCAAGGCTGCTGGGCTCCAGGGCAGCAGGGCTCCAGGGCTCCAGGGCCCAGGACCCATGGAGCCTATCCCGGGTACTTTGCCACTCTGCGGCCCGGAGGAGGGAGCCCCGGATGCCTGGGAGGTGTTCCCCGGGCATCGCCCATCTGGTCCCCAGCAAGGAACCACCAGACCTGGGAGGGTGTTTGGGCATACCCTTGTACCTACTACTCCGGAGGAAAATTACCCCCCTTTCTTGTAATATGTGCACTCGAGGTGACAGAGGGGACCCAGGGCACGAACGTGCCCGACCTCCTGGAGCCCTGGCTGGGATCCGGGAGGCGAATGGCATCTCATAGGGACTTCCAGGGAAGTCCGGCCATCTAGTCCCCCCATAGGAAAGCATTGCGGGCGACCAGATGGCCGTGGCGAGAGGGGCGACCAGATGGCCGGGACCGAAATGACGCCAATCTGCCTGCCCCGGGCCTTTAGGGCTCAGGAGCTGCAGGGCTCCAGGGCTCCGGGGCTCCGGGGCTCTGGGGCTGCAGGGATGCAGGGCTCGGGGACTGCAGGGCTCCACGGCTCGGGGGGCTGCAGGGCTCCAGGGCTGCAGGGCTCCAGGGCTCCAGGGCTCCAGGGCTGCAGGGCTCTGGGGCTTCAGGGCAGCAGGGCTCCACGGCTTGGGGGGCTGCAGGGCTCCGGGGCTATAGGGCTGCAGGGCTCGGGGACTGCAGGGCTCCACGGCTCGGGGGGCTGCAGGGCTCCGGGGCTCCAGGGCTCCAGGGCTCCAGGGCTCCAGGGCTCCAGGGCTCCAGGGCTGCAGGGCTCCGGGGCTGCTGTGCTCCAGGGCAGCAGGGCTCCAGGGCTCAGGACCCATGGAGCATTTCCCGGGTACTTTGCCACTCTGCGGCCCAGAGGAGGGAGCCCCGGATGCCTGGGAGGTGCTGCCCGGGCATCGCTCATCTGGTCCCCAGCAGGGAACCACCAGCCCCGGGAGGGTGTTTGGGCATACCCTTGCACCTACTAATCCGGAGGAAAATTACCCCCCTTTCTTGTAATCCGTGCACTCGAGGTGACAGAGGGGACCCAGGGCGCAAACGTGCCCGACCTCCTGGAGCCCTGGCTGGGATCCGGGAGGTGAATGGCATCTCATAGGGACTTCCAGGGAAGTCCGGCCATCTAGTCGCCCCATAGGAAAGCATTGCGGGCGACCAGATGGCCGTGGCGAGAGGGGCGACCAGATGGCCGGGACCGAAATGACGCCAATCTGCCTGCCCCGGGCCTTTAGGGCTCAGGAGCTGCAGGGCTCCAGGGCTCCGGGGCTCTGGGGCTCTGGGGCTGCAGGGATGCAGAGCTCGGGGACTGCAGGGCTCCACGGCTCGGGGGGCTGCAGGGCTCCAGGGCTCCAGGGCTCCAGGGCTCCAGGGCTGCAGGGCTCCAGGGCTCTGGGGCTTCAGGGCAGCAGGGCTCCAGGGCTCCGGGGCTCCGGGGCTCCAGGGCCCGGGACCCATGGAGCCCGTCCCGGGTACTTTCCCACTCTGCGGCCCGGAGGAGGGAGCCCCGAATGCCTGTGAGGTGCTGCCCGGGCATCGCTCATCTGGTCCCCAGCTGGGAACCACCAGCCCCGGGAGGGTGTTTGGGCATACCCTTGCACCTACTAATCTGGAGGAAAATTACCCCCCTTTCTTGTAATCCGTGCACTCGAGGTGACAGAGGGGACCCAGGGCACAAAAGTGCCCGACCTCCTGGAGCCCAGGATGGGATCCGGGAGGCGAATGGCACCTCATAGGGACTTCCAGGGAAGTCCGGCCATCTAGTCGCCCCATAGGAAAGAATGCGGGCGACCAGATGGCCGAGGCGAGAGGGGCGACCTGATGGCCGGGACCGAAAGGACGCCAATCTGCCTGCCTCGGGCCTGTAGGGCTCAGGAGCTGCAGGGCTCCGGGGCTCCGGGGCTGCAGGGCTCGGCGACTGCAGGGCTCCACGGCTCGGGGGGCTGCAGGGCTCCGGGGCTCCAGGGCTCCAGGGCTCCAGGGCTCCAGGGCTGCAGGGCTCCGGGGCTGCTGGGCTCCAGGGCAGCAGGGCTCCAGGGCTCGAGGGCTCCAGTGCTAAAGGGCTCCAGGGCTCTGGGGCTTCAGGGCAGCAGGGCTCCAGGGCTCCGGGGCTCCAGGGCCCTGGATCCATGGAGCCCGTCCCGGGTACTTTCCCACTCTGCGGCCCGAAGGAGGGAGCCCCGAATGCCTGGGAGGTGCTGCCCGGGCATCGCTCATCTGGTCCCCAGCAGGGAACCACCAGCCCCGGGAGGGTGTTTGGGCATACCCCTGCACCTACTAATCCGGAGGAAAATTACCCCCCTTTCTTGTAATCTGTGCACTCGAGGTGACAGAGGGGACCCAGGGCACAAAAGTGCCCAACCTCCTGGAGCCCAGGATGGGATCCGGGAGGCGAATGGCACCTCATAAGGACTTCCAGGGAACTCCGGCCATCTAGTCGCCCCATAGGAAAGAATTGCGGCCGACCAGATGGCCGAGGCGAGAGGGGCGACCTGATGGCCGGGACCGAAAGGACGCCCATCTGCCTGCCTCGGGCCTGTAGGGCTCAGGAGCTGCAGGGCTCCGGGGCTCCGGGGCTGCAGGGCTCGGGGACTGCAGGGCTTCACGGCTCGGGGGGCTGCAGGGCTCCGGGGCTCCAGGGCTCCAAGGTTGCTGGGCTCCAGGGCAGCAGGGCTCCAGGGCTCCAGGGCCCAGGACCCATGGAGCCTATCCCGGGTACTTTGCCACTCTGCGGCCCGGAGGAGGGAGCCCCGGATGCCTGGGAGGTGTTCCCCGGGCATCGCCCATCTGGTCCCCAGCAAGGAACCACCAGACCTGGGAGGGTGTTTGGGCATACCCTTGCACCTACTAATCCGGAGGAAAATTACCCCCCTTTCTTGTAATATGTGCACTCGAGGTGACAGAGGGGACCCAGGGCACGAACGTGCCCGACCTCCTGGAGCCCTGGCTGGGATCCGGGAGGCGAATGGCATCTCATAGGGACTTCCAGGGAAGTCCGGCCATCTAGTCGCCCCATAGGAAAGCATTGCGGGCGACCAGATGGCTGTGGCGAGAGGGGCGACCAGATGGCCGGGACCGAAATGACGCCAATCTGCCTGCCCCGGGCCTTTAGGGCTCAGGAGCTGCAGGGCTCCAGGGCTCCGGGGCTCTAAGGGCTCTGGGGCTGCAGGGATGCATGGCTCGGGGACTGCAGGGCTCCACGGCTCGGGGGGCTGCAGGGCTCCAGGGCTCCAGGGCTCCAGGGCTCCAGGGCTTCAGGGCTCCAGGGCTGCAGGGCTCCAGGGCTCTGGGGCTTCAGGGCAGCAGGGCTCCAGGGCTCCGGGGCTCCGGGACCCATGGAGCCCGTCCCGGGTACTTTCCCACTCTGCGGCCCGGAGGAGGGAGCCCCGAATGCCTGTGAGGTGCTGCCCGGGCATCGCTCATCTGGTCCCCAGCAGGGAACCACCAGCCCCGGGAGGGTGTTTGGGCATACCCTTGCACCTACTAATCTGGAGGAAAATTACCCCCCTTTCTTGTAATCCGTGCACTCGAGGTGACAGAGGGGACCCAGGGCACAAAAGTGCCCGACCTCCTGGAGCCCAGGATGGGATCCGGGAGGCGAATGGCACCTCATAGGGACTTCCAGGGAAGTCCGGCCATCTAGTCGCCCCATAGGAAAGCATTGCGGGCGACCAGATGGCCGTGGCGAGAGGGGCGACCAGATGGCCGGGACCGAAATGACGCCAATCTTCCTGCCCCGGGCCTTTAGGGCTCAGGAGCTGCAGGGCTCCAGGGCTCCGGGGCTCCGGGCCCCTGGGGCTGCAGGGATGCAGGGCTCGGGGACTGCAGGGCTCCACGGCTCGGGGGCTGCAGGGCTCCGGGGCTGCAGGGCTCCAGGGCTCCAGGGCTCCAGTGCTGCAGGGCTCCAGGGCAGCAGGGCTCCAGGGCTCCGGGGCTCCAGGGCCCGGGACCCATGGAGCCCGTCCCGGGTACTTTCCCACTCTGCGGCCCGGAGGAGGGAGCCCCGAATGCCTGGGAGGTGCTGCCCGGGCATCGCTCATCTGGTCCCCAGAAGGGACCACCAGCCCCGGGAGGGTGTTTGGGCATACCCTTGCACGTACTAATCCGGAGGAAAATTACCCCCCTTTCTTGTAATCCGTGCACTCGAGGTGACAGAGGGGACCCAGGGCACAAAAGTGCCCGACCTCCTGGAGCCCAGGATGGGATCCGGGAGGCGAATGGCACCTCATAGGGACTTCCAGGGAAGTCCGGCCATCTAGTCGCCCCATAGGAAAGAATTGCGGGCGACCAGATGGCCGAGGCGAGAGGGGCGACCTGATGCCCGGGACCGAAAGGACGCCAATCTGCCTGCCTCGGGCCTGTAGGGCTCAGGAGCTGCAGGGCTCCGGGGCTGCAGGGCTCGGGGACTACAGGACTCCACGGCTCGGGAGGCTGCAGGGCTCCGGGGCTCCAGAGCTCCAGGGCTCCAGGGCTGCAGGGCTCCGGGGCTGCTGGGCTCCAGGGCTCCAGGGCCCAGGACCCATGGAGCCTTTCCCGGGTACTTTGCCACTCTGCGGCCCGGAGGAGGGAGCCCCGGATGCCTGGGAGGTGTTCCCGGGCATCGCCCATCTGGTCCCAAGCAGGGAACCACCAGACCTGGGAGGGTGTTTGGGCATACCCTTGCACCTACTAATCCGGAGGAAAATTACCCCCCTTTCTTGTAATCTGTGCACTCGAGGTGACAGAGGGGACCCAGGGCGCAAACGTGCCCGACCTCCTGGAGCCCTGTCTCGGATCCGGGAGGCGAATGGCATCTCATAGGGACTTCCAGGGAAATCCGGCCATCTAGTCGCCCCATAGGAAAGCATTGCGGGCGACCAGATGGCCGTGGCGAGAGGGGCGACCAGATGGCCGGGACCAAAATGACGCCAATCTGCCTGCCCCGGGCCTTTAGGGCTCAGGAGCTGCAGGGCTCCAGGGCTCCGGGGCTCCGGGGCTCTGGGGCTGCAGGGATGCAGGGCTCGGGGACTGCAGGGCTCCACGGCTCGGGGGGCTGCAGGGCTCCGGGGCTGCAGGGCTCCAGGGCTCCAGGGCTCCAGGGCTCCAGGGCTCCAGGGCTCCAGGGCTCCAGTGCTAAAGGGCTCCAGGGCTCTGGGGCTTCAGGGCAGCAGGGCTCCAGGGCTCCGGGGCTCCAGGGCCCGGGACCCATGGAGCCCGTCCCGGGTACTTTCCCACTCTGCGGCCCGGAGGAGGGAGCCCCGAATGCCTGGGAGGTGCTGCCCGGGCATCGCTCATCTGGTCCCCAGCAGGGACCACCAGCCCCGGGAGGGTGTTTGGGCATACCCTTGCACGTACTAATCCGGAGGAAAATTACCCCCCTTTCTTGTAATCCGTGCACTCGAGGTGACAGAGGGGACCCAGGGCACAAAAGTGCCCGACCTCCTGGAGCCCAGGATGGGATCCGGGAGGCGAATGGCACCTCATAGGGACTTCCAGGGAAGTCCGGCCATCTAGTCGCCCCATAGGAAAGAATAGCAGGCGACCAGATGGCCGAGGCGAGAGTGGCGACCTGATGGCCGGGACCGAAAGGACGCCAATCTGCCTGCCTCGGGCCTGTAGGGCTCAGGAGCTGCAGGGCTCCGGGGCTGCAGGGCTCGGGACTGCAGGACTCCACGGCTCGGGGGGCTGCAGGGCTCCGGGGCTCCAGGGCTCCAGGGCTCCAGGGCTCCAGGGCTCCAGGGCTCCAGGGCTGCAGGGCTCCGGGGCTCCAGGGCTGCTGGGCTCCAGGGCAGCAGGGCTCCAGGGCCCAGGACCCATGGAGCCTATCCCGGGTACTTTGCCACTCTGCGGCCCGGAGGAGGGAGCCCCGGATGCCTGGGAGGTGTTCCCCGGGCATCGCCCATCTGGTCCCCAGCAGGGAACCACCAGACCTGGGAGGGTGTTTGGGCATACCCTTGCACCTACTAATCCGGAGGAAAATTACCCCCCTTTCTTGTAATCTGTGCACTCGAGGTGACAGAGGGGACCCAGGGCACGAACGTGCCCGACCTCCTGGAGCCCTGGCTGGGATCCGGGAGGCGAATGGCATCTCATAGGGACTTCCAGGGAAGTCCGGCCATCTAGTCGCCCCATAGGAAAGAATTGCGGGCGACCAGAAGGCCGAGGCGAGAGGGGCAACCTGATGGCCGGGACCGAAAGGACGCCAATCTGCCTGCCTCGGGCCTGTAGGGCTCAGGAGCTGCAGGGCTCCGGGGCTCCGGGGCTGCAGGGCTCGGGGACTGCAGGGCTCCACGGCTCGGGGGGCTGCAGGGCTCCGGGGCTCCAGGGCTCCAGGGCTCCAGGGCTCCAGGGCTCCAGGGCTGCAGGGCTCCGGGGCTGCTGTGCTCCAGGGCAGCAGGGCTCCAGGGCTCCAGGGACCAGGACCCATGGAGCCTATCCCTGGTACTTTGCCACTCTGCGGCCCGGAGGAGGGAGCCCTTTATGCCTGGGAGGTGTTCCCCGGGCATCGCCCATCTGGTCCCCAGCAGGGAACTACCAGACCTGGGAGGGTGTTTGGGCATACCCTTGCACCTACTAATCCGGAGGAAAATTACCCCCCTTTCTTGTAATCTGTGCACTGGAGGTGACAGAGGGGACCCAGGGTGCAAACGTGCCCGACCTCCTAGAGCCCTGGCTGGGATCCGGGAGGCGAATGGCATCTCATAGGGACTTCCAGGGAAGTCCGGCCATCTAGTCGCCCCATAGGAAAGCATTGCGGGCGACCAGATGGCCGTGGCGAGAGGGGCGACCAGATGGCCGGGACCGAAATGACGCCAATCTGCCTGCCCCGGGCCTTTAGGGCTCAGGAGCTGCAGGGCTCCAGGGCTCCGGGGCTCCGGGGCTCCGGGGCTCTGGGGCTGCAGGGATGCAGGGCTCGGGGACTGCAGGGCTCCACGGCTCTGGGGGCTGCAGGGCTCCAGGGCTGCGGGGCTCCAGGGCTCTGGGGCTTCAGGGCAGCAGGGCTCCGGGGCTCCGGGGCTCCAGGGCCCAGGACCCATGGAGCCCGTCCCTGGTACTTTCCCACTCTGCGGCCCGGAGGAGGGAGCCCCGAATGCCTGGGAGGTGCTGCCCGGGCATCGCTCATCTGGTCCCCAGCAGGGAACCACCAGCCCCGGGAGGGTGTTTGGGCATACCCTTGCACCTACTAATCCTGAGGAAAATTACCCCCCTTTCTTGTAATCCGTGCACTCGAGGTGACAGAGGGGACCCAGGGCACAAAAGTGCCCGACCTCCTGGAGCCCAGGATGGGATCCGGGAGGCGAATGGCACCTCATAGGGACTTCCAGGGAAGTCCGGCCATCTAGTCGCCCCATAGAAAAGAATTGCGGGCGACCAGATGGCCGAGGCGAGAGGGGCGACCTGATGGCCGGGACCGAAAGGACGCCAATCTGCCTGCCTCGGGCCTGTAGGGCTCAGGAGCTGCAGGGCTCCGGAGCTCCGGGGCTGCAGGGCTCGGGGACTGCAGGGCTCCACGGCTCGGGGGGCCGCAGGGCTTCGGGGCTCCAGGGCTCCAGGGCTGCAGGGCTGCAGGGCTCCGGGGCTGCTGGGCTCCAGGGCAGCAGGGCTCCAGGGCCCAGGACCCATGGAGCCTATCCCCGGTACTTTGCCACTCTGCGCCCTGGAGGAGGGAGCCCCGGATGCCTGGGAGGTGTTCCCCGGGCATCGCCCATCTGGTCCCCAGCAGGGAACCACCAGACCTGGGAGGGTGTTTGGGCATACCCTTGCACCTACTAATCCGGAGGAAAATTACCCCCCTTTCTTGTAATCTGTGCACTCGAGGTGACAGAGGGGACCCAGGGCGCAAACGTGCCCGACCTCCTGGAGCCCTGTCTCGGATCCGGGAGGCGAATGGCATCTCATAGGGACTTCCAGGGAAATCCGGCCATCTAGTCGCCCCATAGGAAAGCATTGCGGGCGACCAGATGGCCGTGGCGAGAGGGGCGACCAGATGGCCGGGACCGAAATGACGCCAATCTGCCTGCCCCGGGCCTTTAGGGCTCAGGAGCTGCAGGGCTCCAGGGCTCCGGGGCTCCGGGGCCCTGGGGCTGCAGGGATGCAGGGCTCGGGGACTGCAGGGCTCCACGGCTCGGGGGGCTGCAGGGCTCCGGGGCTGCAGGGCTCCAGGGCTCCAGGGCTCCAGGGCTCCAGTGCTGCAGGGCTCCAGGGCTCTGGGGCTTCAGGGCAGCAGGGCTCCAGGGCTCCGGGGCTCCAGGGCCCGGGACCCATGGAGCCCGTCCCGGGTACTTTCCCACTCTGCGGCCCGGAGGAGGGAGCCCCGAATGCCTGGGAGGTGCTGCCCGGGCATCGCTCATCTGGTCCCCAGCAGGGACCACCAGCCCCGGGAGGGTGTTTGGGCATACCCTTGCACGTACTAATCCGGAGGAAAATTACCCCCCTTTCTTGTAATCCGTGCACTCGAGGTGACAGAGGGGACCCAGGGCACAAAAGTGCCCGACCTCCTGGAGCCCAGGATGGGATCAGGGAGGCGAATGGCACCTCATAGGGACTTCCAGGGAAGTCCGGCCATCTAGTCGCCCCATAGGAAAGAATTGCGGGCGACCAGATGGCCGAGGCGAGAGGGGCGACCTGATGCCCGGGACCGAAAGGACGCCAATCTGCCTGCCTCGGGCCTGTAGGGCTCAGGAGCTGCAGGGCTCCGGGGCTGCAGGGCTCGGGGAATGCAGGACTCCACGGCTCGGGGGGCTGCAGGGCTCCGGGGCTCCAGAGCTCCAGGGCTCCAGGGCTGCAGGGCTCCGGGGCTGCTGGGCTCCAGGGCAGCAGTGCTCCAGGGCTCCAGGGCCCAGGACCCATGGAGCCTTTCCCGGGTACTTTGCCACTCTGCGGCCCGGAGGAGGGAGCCCCGGATGCCTGGGAGGTGTTCCCGGGCATCGCCCATCTGGTCCCCAGCAGGGAACCACCAGACCTGGGAGGGTGTTTGGGCATACCCTTGCACCTACTAATCCGGAGGAAAATTACCCCCCTTTCTTGTAATCTGTGCACTCGAGGTGACAGAGGGGACCCAGGGCGCAAACGTGCCCGACCTCCTGGAGCCCTGTCTCGGATCCGGGAGGCGAATGGCATCTCATAGGGACTTCCAGGGAAATCCGGCCATCTAGTCGCCCCATAGGAAAGCATTGCGGGTGACCAGATGGCCGTGGCGAGAGGGGCGACCAGATGGCCGGGACCGAAATGACGCCAATCTGCCTGCCCCGGGCCTTTAGGGCTCAGGAGCTGCAGGGTTCCAGGGCTCCGGGGCTCTGGGGCTGCAGGGATGCAGGGCTCGGGGACTGCAGGGCTCCACGGCTCGGGGGGCTGCAGGGCTCCGGGGCTGCAGGGCTCCAGGGCTCCAGGGCTCCAGTGCTAAAGGGCTCCAGGGCTCTGGGGCTTCAGGGCAGCAGGACTCCAGGGCTCCGGGGCTCCAGGGCCCGGGACCCATGGAGCCCGTCCCGGGTACTTTCCCACTCTGCGGCCCGGAGGAGGGAGCCCCGAATGCCTGGGAGGTGCTGCCCGGGCATCGCTCATCTGGTCCCCAGCGGTGACCACCAGCCCCGGGAGGGTGTTTGGGCATACCCTTGCACGTACTAATCCGGAGGAAAATTACCCCCCTTTCTTGTAATCCGTGCACTCGAGGTGACAGAGGGGACCCAGGGCACAAAAGTGCCCGACCTCCTGGAGCCCAGGATGGGATCCGGGAGGCGAATGGCACCTCATAGGGACTTCCAGGGAAGTCCGGCCATCTAGTCGCCCCATAGGAAAGAATTGCGGGCGACCAGATGGCCGAGGCGAGAGGGGCGACCTGATGGCCCGGACCGAAAGAACGCCAATCTGCCTGCCTCGGGCCTGTAGGGCTCAGGAGCTGCAGGGCTCCGGGGCTGCAGGGCTCGGGACTGCAGGACTCCACGGCTCGGGGGGCTGCAGGGCTCCGGGGCTCCAGGGCTCCAGGGCTCCAGGGCTCCAGGGCTGCAGGGCTCCGGGGCTCCAGGGCTGCTGGGCTCCAGGGCAGCAGGGCTCCAGGGCCCAGGACCCATGGAGCCTATCCCGGGTACTTTGCCACTCTGCGGCCCGGAGGAGGGAGCCCCGGATGCCTGGGAGGTGTTCCCCGGGCATCGCCCATCTGGTCCCCAGCAGGGAACCACCAGACCTGGGAGGGTGTTTGGGCATACCCTTGCACCTACTAATCCGGAGGAAAATTACCCCCCTTTCTTGTAATCTGTGCACTCGAGGTGACAGAGGGGACCCAGGGCACGAACGTGCCCGACCTCCTGGAGCCCTGGCTGGGATCCGGGAGGCGAATGGCATCTCATAGGGACTTCCAGGGAAGTCCGGCCATCTAGTCGCCCCATAGGAAAGAATTGCGGGCGACCAGATGGCCGTGGCGAGAGGGCCGACCAGATGGCCGGGACCGAAATGACGCCAATCTGCCTGCCCCGGGCCTTTAGGGCTCAGGAGCTGCAGGGCTCCAGGGCTCCGGGGCTCCGGGGCTCTGGGGCTGCAGGGATGCAGGGCTCGGGGACTGCAGGGCTCCACGGCTCTGGGGGCTGCAGGGCTCCGGGGCTGCAGGGCTCCAGGGCTGCAGGGCTCCAGGGCTCTGGGGCTTCAGGGCAGCAGGGCTCCAGGGCTCCGGCGCTCCAGGGCCCAGGACCCATGGAGCCCGTCCTGGGTACTTTCCCACTCTGCGGCCCGGAGAAGGGAGCCCCGGATGCCTGGGAGGTGCTGCCCGGGCATCGCTCATCTGGTCCCCAGCAGGGAACCACCAGCCCCGGGAGGGTGTTTGGGCATACCCTTGCACCTACTAATCCGGAGGAAAATTACCCCCCTTTCTTGTAATCAAGCACTCGAGGTGACAGAGGGGACCCAGGGCACAAAAGTGACCGACCTCCTGGAGCCCAGGATGGGATCCGGGAGGTGAATGGCACCTCATAGGGACTTCCAGGGAAGTCCGGCCATCTAGTCGCCCCATAGGAAAGCATTGCGGGCGACCAGATGGCCGTGGTGAGAGGGGCGACCTGATGGCCGGGACCGAAATGACACCAATCTGCCTGCCCCGGGCCTTTAGGGCTCAGGAGCTGCATGGCTCCAGGGCTCCGGGGCTCCTGGGCTCCGGGGCTCCGGGGCTCTGGGGCTGCAGGGATGCAGGGCTCGGGGACTGCAGGGCTCCACGGCTCTGGGGGCTGCAGGGCTCCGGGGCTGCAGGGCTCCAGGGCTGCGGGGCTCCAGGGCTCTGGGGCTTCAGGGCAGCAGGGCTCCGGGGCTCCGGGGCTCCAGGGCCCAGGACCCATGGAGCCCGTCCCTGGTACTTTCCCACTCTGCGGCCCGGAGGAGGGAGCCCCGAATGCCTGGTAGGTGCTGCCCGGGCATCGCTCATCTGGTCCCCAGCAGGGAACCACCAGCCCCGGGAGGGTGTTTGGGCATACCCTTGCACCTACTAATCCGGAGGAAAATTACCCCCCTTTTTTGTAATCTGTGCACTCGAGGTGACAGAGGGGACCCAGGGCACAAAAGTGCCCGACCTCCTGGAGCCCAGGATGGGATCCGGGAGGCGAATGGCACCTCATAGGGACTTCCAGGGAAGTCCGGCCATCTAGTCGCCCCATAGAAAAGAATTGCGGGCGACCAGATGGCCGAGGCGAGAGGGGCGACCTGATGGCCGGGACCGAAAGGACGCCAATCTGCCTGCCTCGGCTTGTAGGGCTCAGGAGCTGCAGGGCTCCGGAGCTCCGGGGCTGCAGGGCTCGGGGACTGCAGGGCTCCACGGCTCGGGGGGCCGCAGGGCTTCAGGGCTCCAGGGCTCCAGGGCTGCAGGGCTGCAGGACTCCGGGGCTGCTGGGCTCCAGGGCAGCAGGGCTCCAGGGCTCCAGGGCCCAGGACCCATGGAGCCTATCCCGGGTACTTTGCCACTCTGTGCCCTGGAGGAGGGAGCCCCGGATGCCTGGGAGGTGTTCCCCGGGCATCGCCCATCTGGTCCCCAGCAGGGAACCACCAGACCTGGGAGGGTGTTTGGGCATACCCTTGCACCTACTAATCCGGAGGAAAATTACCCCCCTTTCTTGTAATCTGTGCACTCGAGGTGACAGAGGGGACCCAGGGCGCAAACGTGCCCGACCTCCTGGAGGCCTGTCTCGGATCCGGGAGGCGAATGGCATCTCATAGGGACTTCCAGGGAAATCCGGCCATCTAGTCGCCCCATAGGAAAGCATTGCGGGCGACCAGATGGCCGTGGCGAGAGGGGCGACCAGATGGCCGGGACCGAAATGACGCCAATCTGCCTGCCCCGGGCCTTTAGGGCTCAGGAGCTGCAGGGCTCCAGGGCTCCGGGGCTCCGGGGCCCTGGGGCTGCAGGGATGCAGGGCTCGGGGACTGCAGGGCTCCACGGCTCGGGGGGCTGCAGGGCTCCGGGGCTGCAGGACTCCAGGGCTCCAGGGCTCCAGGGCTCCAGTGCTGCAGGGCTCCAGGGCTCTGGGGCTTCAGGGCAGCAGGGCTCCAGGGCTCCGGGGCTCCAGGGCCCGGGACCCATGGAGCCCGTCCCGGGTACTTTCCCACTCTGCGGCCCGGAGGAGGGAGCCCCGAATGCCTGGGAGGTGCTGCCCGGGCATCGCTCATCTGGTCCCCAGCAGGGACCACCAGCCCCGGGAGGGTGTTTGGGCATACCCTTGCACGTACTAATCCGGAGGAAAATTACCCCCCTTTCTTGTAATCCGTGCACTCGAGGTGACAGAGGGGACCCAGGGCACAAAAGTGCCCGACCTCCTGGAGCCCAGGATGGGATCAGGGAGGCGAATGGCACCTCATAGGGACTTCCAGGGAAGTCCGGCCATCTAGTCGCCCCATAGGAAAGAATTGCGGGCGACCAGATGGCCGAGGCGAGAGGGGCGACCTGATGCCCGGGACCGAAAGGACGCCAATCTGCCTGCCTCGGGCCTGTAGGGCTCAGGAGCTGCAGGGCTCCGGGGCTGCAGGGCTCGGGGAATGCAGGACTCCACGGCTCGGGGGGCTGCAGGGCTCCGGGGCTCCAGAGCTCCAGGGCTCCAGGGCTGCAGGGCTCCGGGGCTGCTGGGCTCCAGGGCAGCAGTGCTCCAGGGCTCCAGGGCCCAGGACCCATGGAGCCTTTCCCGGGTACTTTGCCACTCTGCGGCCCGGAGGAGGGAGCCCCGGATGCCTGGGAGGTGTTCCCGGGCATCGCCCATCTGGTCCCCAGCAGGGAACCACCAGACCTGGGAGGGTGTTTGGGCATACCCTTGCACCTACTAATCCGGAGGAAAATTACCCCCCTTTCTTGTAATCTGTGCACTCGAGGTGACAGAGGGGACCCAGGGCGCAAACGTGCCCGACCTCCTGGAGCCCTGTCTCGGATCCGGGAGGCGAATGGCATCTCATAGGGACTTCCAGGGAAATCCGGCCATCTAGTCGCCCCATAGGAAAGCATTGCGGGTGACCAGATGGCCGTGGCGAGAGGGGCGACCAGATGGCCGGGACCGAAATGACGCCAATCTGCCTGCCCCGGGCCTTTAGGGCTCAGGAGCTGCAGGGTTCCAGGGCTCCGGGGCTCTGGGGCTGCAGGGATGCAGGGCTCGGGGACTGCAGGGCTCCACGGCTCGGGGGGCTGCAGGGCTCCGGGGCTGCAGGGCTCCAGGGCTCCAGGGCTCCAGTGCTAAAGGGCTCCAGGGCTCTGGGGCTTCAGGGCAGCAGGACTCCAGGGCTCCGGGGCTCCAGGGCCCGGGACCCATGGAGCCCGTCCCGGGTACTTTCCCACTCTGCGGCCCGGAGGAGGGAGCCCCGAATGCCTGGGAGGTGCTGCCCGGGCATCGCTCATCTGGTCCCCAGCAGGGACCACCAGCCCCGGGAGGGTGTTTGGGCATACCCTTGCACGTACTAATCCGGAGGAAAATTACCCCCCTTTCTTGTAATCCGTGCACTCGAGGTGACAGAGGGGACCCAGGGCACAAAAGTGCCCGACCTCCTGGAGCCCAGGATGGGATCCGGGAGGCGAATGGCACCTCATAGGGACTTCCAGGGAAGTCCGGCCATCTAGTCGCCCCATAGGAAAGAGTTGCGGGCGACCAGATGGCCGAGGCGAGAGGGGCGACCTGATGGCCCGGACCGAAAGAACGCCAATCTGCCTGCCTCGGGCCTGTAGGGCTCAGGAGCTGCAGGGCTCCGGGGCTGCAGGGCTCGGGACTGCAGGACTCCACGGCTCGGGGGGCTGCAGGGCTCCGGGGCTCCAGGGCTCCAGGGCTCCAGGGCTCCAGGGCTGCAGGGCTCCGGGGCTCCAGGGCTGCTGGGCTCCAGGGCAGCAGGGCTCCAGGGCCCAGGACCCATGGAGCCTATCCCGGGTACTTTGCCACTCTGCGGCCCGGAGGAGGGAGCCCCGGATGCCTGGGAGGTGTTCCCCGGGCATCGCCCATCTGGTCCCCAGCAGGGAACCACCAGACCTGGGAGGGTGTTTGGGCATACCCTTGCACCTACTAATCCGGAGGAAAATTACCCCCCTTTCTTGTAATCTGTGCACTCGAGGTGACAGAGGGGACCCAGGGCACGAACGTGCCCGACCTCCTGGAGCCCTGGCTGGGATCCGGGAGGCGAATGGCATCTCATAGGGACTTCCAGGGAAGTCCGGCCATCTAGTCGCCCCATAGGAAAGCATTGCGGGCGACCAGATGGCCGTGGCGAGAGGGCCGACCAGATGGCCGGGACCGAAATGACGCCAATCTGGCTGCCCCGGGCCTTTAGGGCTCAGGAGCTGCAGGGCTCCAGGGCTCCGGGGCTCCGGGGCTCTGGGGCTGCAGGGATGCAGGGCTCGGGGACTGCAGGGCTCCACGGCTCTGGGGGCTGCAGGGCTCCGGGGCTGCAGGGCTCCAGGGCTGCAGGGCTCCAGGGCTCTGGGGCTTCAGGGCAGCAGGGCTCCAGGGCTCCGGCGCTCCAGGGCCCAGGACCCAGGGAGCCCGTCCTGGGTACTTTCCCACTCTGCGGCCCGGAGGAGGGAGCCCCGGATGCCTGGGAGGTGCTGCCCGGGCATCGCTCATCTGGTCCCCAGCAGGGAACCACCAGCCCCGGGAGGGTGTTTGGGCATACCCTTGCACCTACTAATCCGGAGGAAAATTACCCCCCTTTCTTGTAATCAAGCACTCGAGGTGACAGAGGGGACCCAGGGCACAAAAGTGCCCGACCTCCTGGAGCCCAGGATGGGATCCGGGAGGTGAATGGCACCTCATAGGGACTTCCAGGGAAGTCCGGCCATCTAGTCGCCCCATAGGAAAGCATTGCGGGCGACCAGATGGCCGTGGTGAGAGGGGCGACCTGATGGCCGGGACCGAAATGACACCAATCTGCCTGCCCCGGGCCTTTAGGGCTCAGGAGCTGCATGGCTCCAGGGCTCCGGGGCTCCGGGGCTCCGGGGCTCTGGGGCTGCAGGGATGCAGGGCTCGGGGACTGTAGGGCTCCACGGCTCTGGGGGCTGCAGGGCTCCGGGGCTGCAGGGCTCCAGGGCTGCAGGGCTCCAAGGCTTCAGGGCAGCAGGGCTCCAGGGCTCCGGGGCTCCGGGGCTCCAGGGCCCAGGACCCATGGAGCCCGTCCCGGGTACTTTCCCACTCTGCGGCCCGGAGGAGGGAGCCCCGAATGCCTGGGAGGTGCTGCCCGGGAATCGCTCATCTGGTCCCCAGCAGGGAACCACCAGCCCCGGGAGGGTGTTTGGGCATACCCTTGCACCTACTAACCCGGAGGAAAATTACCCCCCTTTCTTGTAATCCGTGCACTCGAGGTGACAGAGGGGACCCAGGGCACAAAAGTGCCCGACCTCCTGGAGCCCAGGATGGGATCCGGGAGGCGAATGGCACCTCATAGGGACTTCCAGGGAAGTCCGGCCATCTAGTCCCCCTTATAGGAAAGAATTGCGGGCGACCAGATGGCCGAGGCGAGAGGGGCGACCTGATGGCCGGGACTGAAAGGACGCCAATCTGCCTGCCTCGGCCTGTAGGGCTCAGGAGCTGCAGGGCTCCGGAGCTCCGGGGCTGCAGGGCTCGGGGACTGCAGGGCTCCACGGCTCGGGGGGCTGCAGGGCTCCGTGGCTCCAGGGCTCCAGGGCTCCAGGGCTCCAGGGCTGCAGGGCTCCGGGGCTGCTGGGCTCCAGGGCAGCAGGGCTCCAGGGCTCCAGGGCCCAGGACCCATGGAGCCTATCCCGGGTACTTTGCCACTCTGCGCCCTGGAGGAGGGAGCCCCGGATGCCTGGGAGGTGTTCCCCGGGCATCGCCCATCTGGTCCCCAGCAGGGAACCACCAGACCTGGGAGGGTGTTTGGGCATACCCTTGCACCTACTAATCCGGAGGAAAATTACCCCCCTTTCTTGTAATCTGTGCACTCGAGGTGACAGAGGGGACCCAGGGCACAAAAGTGCCCGACCTCCTGGAGCCCAGGATGGGATCCGGGAGGTGAATGGCACCTCATAGGGACTTCCAGGGAAGTCCGGCCATCTAGTCGCCCCATAGAAAAGCATTTTGGGCGACCAGATGGCCGAGGCGAGAGGGGCGACCAGATGGCCGGGACCGAAATGACTCCAATCTGCCTGCCCCGGGCATGCAGGGCTCCGGGGCTCCGGGGCTGCAGGGCTCCTCGGGGGCCCAGGGCTCCCGGGCTCCAGGGCTGCAGGGCTTCAGGGCTGCAGAGCTCCGGGGGGGCTCCAGGGCTCCAGGGGCTGTAGGGCTCCGGGGGCTCCAGGGCTCCGGGTGCTCCAGGGCTGCAGGGCTCCGGGGCTGCAGGGCTCCTGGGCTCCAGGGCAGCAGGGCTCCAGGGCCCAGGACCCATGGAGCCTATCCCGGGTACTTTGCCACTCTGCGGCCCGGAGGAGGGAGCCCCGGATGCCTGGGAGGTGTTCCCCGGGCATCGCCCATCTGGTCCCCAGCAGGGAACCACCAGACCTGGGAGGGTGTTTGGGCATACCCTTGCACCTACTAATCCGGAGGAAAATTACCCCCCTTTCTTGTAATCTGTGCACTCGAGGTGACAGAGGGGACCCAGGGCACGAACGTGCCCGACCTCCTGGAGCCCTGGCTGGGATCCGGGAGGCGAATGGCATCTCATAGGGACTTCCAGGGAAGTCCGGCCATCTAGTCGCCCCATAGGAAAGCATTGCGGGCGACCAGATGGCCGTGGCGAGAGGGCCGACCAGATGGCCGGGACCGAAATGACGCCAATCTGCCTGCCCCGGGCCTTTAGGGCTCAGGAGCTGCAGGGCTCCAGGGCTCCGGGGCTCCGGGGCTCTGGGGCTGCAGGGATGCAGGGCTCGGGGACTGCAGGGCTCCACGGCTCTGGGGGCTGCAGGGCTCCGGGGCTGCAGGGCTCCAGGGCTGCAGGGCTCCAGGGCTCTGGGGCTTCAGGGCAGCAGGGCTCCAGGGCTCCGGCGCTCCAGGGCCCAGGACCCATGGAGCCCGTCCTGGGTACTTTCCCACTCTGCGGCCCGGAGGAGGGAGCCCCGGATGCCTGGGAGGTGCTGCCCGGGCATCGCTCATCTGGTCCCCAGCAGGGAACCACCAGCCCCGGGAGGGTGTTTGGGCATACCCTTGCACCTACTAATCCGGAGGAAAATTACCCCCCTTTCTTGTAATCAAGCACTCGAGGTGACAGAGGGGACCCAGGGCACAAAAGTGCCCGACCTCCTGGAGCCCAGGATGGGATCCGGGAGGTGAATGGCACCTCATAGGGACTTCCAGGGAAGTCCGGCCATCTAGTCGCCCCGTAGGAAAGCATTGCGGGCGACCAGATGGCCGTGGTGAGAGGGGCGACCTGATGGCCGGGACCGAAATGACACCAATCTGCCTGCCCCGGGCCTTTAGGGCTCAGGAGCTGCATGGCTCCAGGGCTCCGGGGCTCCGGGGCTCCGGGGCTCCGGGGCTCTGGGGCTGCAGGGATGCAGGGCTCGGGGACTGCAGGGCTCCACGGCTCTGGGGGCTGCAGGGCTCCGGGGCTGCAGGGCTCCAGGGCTGCAGGGCTCCAGGGCTTCAGGGCAGCAGGGCTCCAGGGCTCCGGGGCACCGGGGCTCCAGGGCCCAGGACCCATGGAGCCCGTCCCGGGTACTTTCCCACTCTGCGGCCCGGAGGAGGGAGCCCCGAATGCCTGGGAGGTGCTGCCCGGGAATCGCTCATCTGGTCCCCAGCAGGGAACCACCAGCCCCGGGAGGGTGTTTGGGCATACCCTTGCACCTACTAACCCGGAGGAAAATTACCCCCCTTTCTTGTAATCCGTGCACTCGAGGTGACAGAGGGGACCCAGGGCACAAAAGTGCCCGACCTCCTGGAGCCCAGGATGGGATCCGGGAGGCGAATGGCACCTCATAGGGACTTCCAGGGAAGTCCGGACATCTAGTCCCCCTTATAGGAAAGAATTGCGGGCGACCAGATGGCCGAGGCGAGAGGGGCGACCTGATGGCCGGGACTGAAAGGACGCCAATCTGCCTGCCTCGGCCTGTAGGGCTCAGGAGCTGCAGGGCTCCGGAGCTCCGGGGCTGCAGGGCTCGGGGACTGCAGGGCTCCACGGCTCGGGGGGCTGCAGGGCTCCATGGCTCCAGGGCTCCAGGGCTCCAGGGCTCCAGGGCTGCAGGGCTCCGGGGCTGCTGGGCTCCAGGGCAGCAGGGCTCCAGGGCTCCAGGGCCCAGGACCCATGGAGCCTATCCCGGGTACTTTGCCACTCTGCGCCCTGGAGGAGGGAGCCCCGGATGCCTGGGAGGTGTTCCCCGGGCATCGCCCATCTGGTCCCCAGCAGGGAACCACCAGACCTGGGAGGGTGTTTGGGCATACCCTTGCACCTACTAATCCGGAGGAAAATTACCCCCCTTTCTTGTAATCTGTGCACTCGAGGTGACAGAGGGGACCCAGGGCGCAAACGTGCCCGACCTCCTGGAGCCCTGGCTCGGATCCTGGAGGCGAATGGCATCTCATAGGGACTTCCAGGGAAGTCCGGCCATCTAGTCGCCCCATAGAAAAGCATTTTGGGCGACCAGATGGCCGAGGCGAGAGGGGCGACCAGATGGCCGGGACCGAAATGACTCCAATCTGCCTGCCCCGGGCATGCAGGGCTCCGGGGCTGCAGGGCTCCTCGGGGGCCCAGGGCTCCCGGGCTCCAGGGCTGCAGGGCTTCAGGGCTGCAGGGCTCCGGGGGGGCTCCAGGGCTCCAGGGGCTGTAGGGCTGCGGGGGCTCCAGGGCTCCGGGTGCTCCAGGGCTGCAGGGCTCCGGGGCTGCAGGGCTCCTCGGGGGCTGCAGGGCTCCTCGGGGGCTCCATGGCTCCCGGGCTCCGGGGCTGCAGGGCTGCAGGGCTGCAGGGCTCCAGGGGGGCTCCAGGGCTCCAGGGGCTGTAGTGCTCCGGGGGCTCCAGGGTTCCGGGGGCTCCAGGGCTGCAGGACGGAGGGGTATTGCCACACCACCAGGCCCTGCCGGACGGGGCTCAAGCCCCGGGCCTGCTCCCGGTCCCTGCTTCTGAAACCCTAGCCAGGCCGGAGAAAGAGCCTCCCTTGGCTCGGATGAACGCCTGGAACCCCGGCCGGCTTGCAGGACGGGGAAGCTCCAGCAAACCCATGGCCGGCCGTACGGAGCTCAAGCCCCGGGCCCGCTCCCGGTCCCTGCATCCAAAACCCTAGCCAGGCCGGGGAGAGCCTCCCTTGGCCCTGATGAACGCCCGGAACCTCGGCCGGCTTGCGGGACGGGGAGGCTCCAGCAACCCCATAGCCTACCGGACGGAGCTCAAGCCCCGGGCCCGGTCCCTGCTTCCGAAACCCTAGCCAGCCCGGGGAGAGCCTCCCTTGGCCCCGATGAACGCCCGGAACCTCGGCCGGCTTGCAGGACGGAGCTCAGGCCCCAGGCCCAGCCTACCAACCCTAGCTGGGCCCGGGGAGAGCCTCCCGGTGGACCCCCCTGTCCCCAGCACCCAGACCCTGGGCCGGAACCAAGGAGGGTTAAGCCCAGGCCACGTCCTCTCCCCGACGGCCTGCCCGGGGAGCCCATTTTTGTTGACTATTAAGCCCCCACGTAGTGGGGGCTTACAGAACCTAGGGGAAGGACAAAAGTTGGAGTTAGCCCGGCCGCCAGCCCGCAGGGCCATCTGGTCGCCCAGCGCACAGGGCCATCTGGTCACCCTGCCCGCAGGGCAATCTGGTCGCGCAGCCAGGCAGCCAGATGACCCAGGACGACCCAGCGCCCGGATGGCCTGGGAGGATGCTGTACCCAGTCGCCCTTGCAGTCCAGCGAGGGTGGCCAGGCGCTGCTGCTGTTTGCCTCCCTGCTCGACTTGCCCATGCAGCAGTGGGAAGCGGAGGCCCGGCCGGCGGCGGCCCAGGCCATCTGGTCACCCTGCTGACCCGCAAGGGAAGGTGTGGCCCCCATCCCCGCACCCCGGTGGGGCAGGGACGGGAGGGGGAGGCCCCCCTGCTGAAGGGCACGTGGTGGAGGCAGCCTCCCACAGGCCCACGTTACCCCTCCGCATCCCTCCCGCCGGCCAGGCGGCAGAGGGACCCACCCCTGGGTGTGATGGAGGGAGGCTTCCACGGGCGCCCACGCACGGAAAGAGACAAAAGCTTGGCTCAGAGGATGACTTTCAATAGATCGCAGCGAGGTAGCTTCTCTGCTACTTACGAAACCCTGACCCAGATCGTCTACGAATGATTTAGCACCGGGTGCCCCACGAACATGCGCCTGATCAAACTCGGAGAAAAAGGACCATCGGCAAGGGGCTGAGAGGCAGGAGCGTCCCCGGGCCCCTGAGTGCCCCTGGCTGGCGGACCCCGGGATGCCTTCCGCCTCTAAGCATGGCCACACCTCATGGAAGTCTGCCTGATCAAACTCGGAGAAAAACGACCATTGAACCCTGATAAAAACAACCATCAACAAGGGGCCGAGAGGCAGAAGCGTCCACGGGCCCCTGGGGGCCCCTGGCGGGTGGGCCCCAGGACGACCTTCCCCTCTCTGCATGGCCAGACCTCACGGAGGTATGCCTGATCAAATTTGGAGAAAAATGACCATCGGCAAGGGGCTGAGAGGCAGGAGCGTCCTCGGGATCTTGGGGGCCCCTGGCAGGCAGGCCCCGGGATGCCTCCCCTCCTCTCAGCATGGCCGGACCTCATGGAAGTCTGCCTGATCAAACTCGGAAAAAACAACCATCGGCAAGGGGCCAAGAGGCAGAAGTGTCCACGGGCCCCTGGGGGACCCTGGCAGGCGGTCCCCAGGACACCTTCCCCCCCTCAGCATGGCCAGACCTCACGGAGGTCTGTGCCTGATCAAACTCGGAGAAAACGGACCATCGGCAAGGGACTGAGAGGCAGGATTGTTCCCGGGCCCCTGGGGGCCCCTGGCAGGCGGGCCCTGGGACGCCTTTCCCCTCTCAGCATGGCCAGACCTCACGGAGGTATGCCTGATCGAACTTGGAGAAAAACGACCATCGGCAAGGGGCTGAGAGGCAGAAGCGTCCCCGGGCCCCTGGGGGCCCCTGGCGGGTCGGCCCCAGGACGCCTTCCCCCTCTCAGCATGGCCAGACCTCATGGAAGTCTGCCTCATCAAACTCTTAGAAAAACGACCATCGAACCCTGATAAAAACGACCATCGGCAAGGGGCTGAGAGGCAGAAGCGTCCCCGGGCCCCTGGGGGCCCCTGGCGGGTGGGCCCCGGGACGCCTTCCCCCTCTCAGCATGGCCAGACCTCATGGAAGTCTGCCTGATCAAACTCGGAGAAAAACTACCATCGAACTCGGAGAAAAACAAACATCGGCAAGGGGCTGAGAGGCAGAAGCTTCCCTGGGCCCCTGGGGGCCCCTGGCAGGCGGGCCCTGGGACGCCTTTCCCCTCTCAGCATGGCCAGACCTCACGGAGGTATGCCTGATCGAACTCGGAGAAAAACGACCATCGGCAAGGGGCTGAGAGGCAGAAGCTTCCCCGGGCCCCTGGGGGCCCCTGGCGGGTGGGCCCCGGGACGCCTTCCCCCTCTCAGCATGGCCAGACCTCATGGAAGTCTGCCTGATCAAACTCGGAGAAAAACTACCATCGAACTCGGAGAAAAACAAACATCGGCAAGGGGCTGAGAGGCAGAAGCTTCCCCGGGCCCCTGGGGGCCCCTGGCAGGCGGGCCCTGGGACACCTTTCCCCTCTCAGCATGGCCAGACCTCACGGAGGTATGCCTGATCGAACTCGGAGAAAAACGACCATCGGCAAGGGGCTGAGAGGCAGAAGCGTCCCCGGGCCCCTGGGGGCCCCTGGCGGGTGGGTCCCGGGACGCCTTCCCCCTCTCAGCATGGCCAGACCTCATGGAAGTCTGCCTGATCAAACTCGGAGAAAAACAACCATCGAACTCGGAGAAAAACGACCATCGGCAAGGGGCTGAGAGGCAGAAGCGTCCCCGGGCCCCTGGGGGTCCCTGGCAGCCCCCGGGACGCCTTTCCCCTCTCAGCATGGCCAGACCTCACGGAGGTATACCTGATCAAACTCGGAGAAAAACGACCATCGGCAAGGGGCTGAGAGGCAGAAGCGTCCCCGGGCCCCTGGGGGCCCCTGGCGGGTGGGCCCCGGGACGCTTCCCCCCTCTCACCATGGCCAGACCTCATGGAAGTCTGCCTGATCAAACTCGGAGAAAAACGACCATCGAACTCGGAGAAAAACAACCATCGGCAAGGGGCTGAGAGGCAGAAGCGTCCCCGGGCCCCTGGGGGCCCCTGGCAGGCGGGCCCCAGGACTCCTTTTCCCTCTCAGCAAGGCCAGACCTCACAGAGGTATGCCTGATCAAACTCGGAGAAAAACGACCATCGGCAAGGGGCTGAGAGGCAGAAGCGTCCCCGGGCCCCTGGGGGCCCCTGGCGGGTGGGCCCCGGGACGCATCCCCCCTCTCAGCATGGCCAGACCTCATGGAAGTCTGCCTGATCAAACTCGGAGAAAAACGACCATCGAACTCGGAGAAAAACGACCATCGGCAAGGGGCTGAGAGGCAGAAGCGTCCCGGGCCCCTGGGGGCCCCTGGCGGGTGGACCCCGGGATGCCTTCCCCCTCTCAGCATGGCCAGACATCATGGAAGTCTGCCTCATCAAACTCTTAGAAAAACGACCATCGAACCCTGATATAAACGACCATCGACAAGGGGCCGAGAGGCAGGATTGTTCCCTGGCCCCTGGGGGCCCCTGGCAGGCGGGCCCTGGGACGCCTTTCCCCTCTCAGCATGGCCAGACCTCACGGAGGTATGCCTGATCGAACTCGGAGAAAAACGACCATCGGCAAGGGGCTGAGAGGCAGAAGCGTCCCCAGGCCCCTGGGGGCCCCTGGCGGGTCGGCCCCGGGCACCTTCCCCCTCTCAGCATGGCCAGACCTCATGGAAGTCTGCCTCATCAAACTCTTAGAAAAACGACCATCGAACCCTGATAAAAACGACCATCGGCAAGGGGCTGAGAGGCAGAAGCGTCCCCGGGCCCCTGGGGGCCCCTGGCCGGTGGGCCCCGGGACGCCTTCCCCCTCTCAGCATGGCCAGACCTCATGGAAGTCTGCCTGATCAAACTCGGAGAAAAACTACCATCGAACTCGGAGAAAAACAAACATCGGCAAGGGGCTGAGAGGCAGAAGCTTCCCCGGGCCCCTGGGGGCCCCTGGCAGGTGGGCCCTGGGACGCCTTTCCCCTCTCAGCATGGCCAGACCTCATGGAAGTCTGCCTGATCAAACTCGGAGAAAAACAACCATCGAACTCGGAGAAAAACGACCATCGGCAAGGGGCTGAGAGGCAGAAGCGTCCCCGGGCCCCTGGGGGTCCCTGGCAGCCCCCGGGATGCGATTCCCCTCTCAGCATGGCCAGACCTCACGGAGGTATACCTGATCGAACTCGGAGAAAAACGACCATCGGCAAGGGGCTTAGAGGCAGAAGCGTCCCCGGGCCCCTGGGGGTCCCTGGCAGCCCCCGGGACGCCTTCCCCCTCTCAGCATGGCCAGACCTCATGGAAGTCTGCCTGATCAAACTCGGAGAAAAATGACCATCGAACTCGGAGAAAAACGACCATCGGCAAGGGGCTGAAGGGCAGAAGCGTCCCCGGGCCCCTGGGGGCCCCTGGCAGGCGGGCCCCAGGACGCCTTTTCCCTCTCAGCAAGGCCAGACCTCACAGAGGTATGCCTGATCAAACTCGGAGAAAAACGACCATCGGCAAGGGGCTGAGAGGCAGAAGCATCCCCGGGCCCCTGGGGGCCCCTGGCAGTTGGGCCCCGGGCCGCATCCCCCCTCTCAGCATGGCCAGACCTCATGGAAGTCTGCCTGATCAAACTCGGAGAAAAACAACCATCGAACTCGGAGAAAAACGACCATCGGCAAGGGGCAGAGAGGCAGAAGCGTCCCTGGGCCCCTGGGGGCCCCTGGCAGGCGGGCCCCGGGACACCTTCCCCCTCAAACTCGGTGAAAAAGGACCATCGGCAATGGGCTGAGAGGCAAGAGTGTCCCCAGGACATGGGGGCCCCGGCGGGCAGGCCCCAGGGCTGCTTTCCCCTGATTCAGAATCTCCGGAGGTCTGACTGACCCTCTCCCTAGTAATCCGGAGGAACATTACCCCCCTTTCTTGTAATCTGTGCACTCGAGGTCACATAGGGGACCCAAGCGACGAACGAGCCCGACCTCCTGGAGCCCTGGCTGGGATCCGGGAGGCGAATGGCACCTCATCGGGACTTCCAGGGAAGTTCGGTCATCTGGTCGCCCCATAGGAAAGCATTGTGGTCGACCAGATGGCCGAGGGAATCGGGCGACCAGATGAAAGAGGAGCCGTCTGGACACCCTGTGCCCCAACGAAGGAGTCAGCGGGCTCCGCGGCATGGCCGACCGGAGGCCCAGAGCCCCAAAGCCCCAGCTGGGCCCCAGCCATGGAGGCTCCCAGGGGGCCCCGACAGGCCCTCCGACCCGGGGCCCCCTGGCACTTTGACAAGCAGGGAGGACTGCCCGGGCACAACGAACCCCGACCTGGGCTCTTGGCAGTGCAGCAGGCCGGGGGACAGGGCCCAGGGCCCGAGCACCCAGCTCGGGGCTCTGGGGCTCTGGGGCTCTGTGCCTCCGGGCCTCTGGGCCTCCGGGGCTCTGGGGCTGCAGGGATGCAGGGCTCGGGGACTGCAGGGCTCCAAGGCTCGGGGGGCTGCAGGGCTCCGGGGCTGCAGGGCTGCAGGGCTCCAGGGCTCGGGGGCTCCAGGGCAGCAGGGCTGCAGGGTTCCGGGGCTCCATTGCTCCAGGGCTCCAGGCCTCCGGGGCTGCTGGGCTGCTGGGCTCCAAGGTTTCGGGCCTCCATGGCCCGGGACCCATGGAGCCCGTCCCGGGTACTTTCCCACTCTGCGGCCCGAAGGAGGGAGCCCCGAATGCCTGGGAGGTGCTGCCCGGGCATCGCTCATCTGGTCCCCAGCAGGGAACCACCAGCCCCGGGAGGGTGTTTGGGCATACCCCTGCACCTACTAATCCGGAGGAAAATTACCCCCCTTTCTTGTAATCTGTGCACTCGAGGTGACAGAGGGGACCCAGGGCACAAAAGTGCCCAACCTCCTGGAGCCCAGGATGGGATCCGGGAGGCGAATGGCACCTCATAAGGACTTCCAGGGAAGTCCGACCATCTAGTCGCCCCATAGGAAAGAATTGCGGCCGACCAGATGGCCGAGGCGAGAGGGGCAACCTGATGGCCGGGACCGAAAGGACGCCCATCTGCCTGCCTCGGGCCTGTAGGGCTCAGGAGCTGCAGGGCTCCGGGGCTCCGGGGCTGCAGGGCTCGGGGACTGCAGGGCTTCACGGCTCGGGGGGCTGCAGGGCTCCGGGGCTCCAGGGCTCCAAGGCTGCTGGGCTCCAGGGCAGCAGGGCTCCAGGGCTCCAGGGCCCAGGACCCATGGAGCCTATCCCGGGTACTTTGCCACTCTGCGGCCCGGAGGAGGGAGCCCCGGATGCCTGGGAGGTGTTCCCCGGGCATCGCCCATCTGGTCCCCAGCAAGGAACCACCAGACCTGGGAGGGTGTTTGGGCATACCCTTGCACCTACTAATCCGGAGGAAAATTACCCCCCTTTCTTGTAATATGTGCACTCGAGGTGACAGAGGGGACCCAGGGCACGAACGTGCCCGACCTCCTGGAGCCCTGGCTGGGATCCGGGAGGCGAATGGCATCTCATAGGGACTTCCAGGGAAGTCCGGCCATCTAGTCGCCCCATAGGAAAGCATTGCGGGCGACCAGATGGCCGTGGCGAGAGGGGCGACCAGATGGCCGGGACCGAAATGACGCCAATCTGCCTGCCCCGGGCCTTTAGGGCTCAGGAGCTGCAGGGCTCCAGGGCTCCGGGGCTCTGGGGCTGCAGGGATGCAGGGCTCGGGGACTGCAGGGCTCCACGGCTCGGGGGGCTGCAGGGCTCCAGGGCTCCAGGGCTCCAGGGCTTCAGGGCTCCAGGGCTGCAGGGCTCCAGGGCTCTGGGGCTTCAGGGCAGCAGGGCTCCAGGGCTCCGGGGCTCCGGGACCCATGGAGCCCGTCCCGGGTACTTTCCCACTCTGCGGCCCGGAGGAGGGAGCCCCGAATGCCTGTGAGGTGCTGCCCGGGCATCGCTCATCTGGTCCCCAGCAGGGAACCACCAGCCCCGGGAGGGTGTTTGGGCATACCCTTGCACCTACTAATCTGGAGGAAAATTACCCCCCTTTCTTGTAATCCGTGCACTCGAGGTGACAGAGGGGACCCAGGGCACAAAAGTGCCCGACCTCCTGGAGCCCAGGATGGGATCCGGGAGGCGAATGGCACCTCATAGGGACTTCCAGGGAAGTCCGGCCATCTAGTCGCCCCATAGGAAAGCATTGCGGGCGACCAGATGGCCGTGGCGAGAGGGGCGACCAGATGGCCGGGACCGAAATGACGCCAATCTGCCTGCCCCGGGCCTTTAGGGCTCAGGAGCTGCAGGGCTCCAGGGCTCCGGGGCTCCGGGGCCCTGGGGCTGCAGGGATGCAGGGCTCGGGGACTGCAGGGCTCCACGGCTCGGGGGCTGCAGGGCTCCGGGGCTGCAGGGCTCCAGGGCTCCAGGGCTCCAGGGCTCCAGTGCTGCAGGGCTCCAGGGCAGCAGGGCTCCAGGGCTCCGGGGCTCCAGGGCCCGGGACCCATGGAGCCCGTCCCGGGTACTTTCCCACTCTGCGGCCCGGAGGAGGGAGCCCCGAATGCCTGGGAGGTGCTGCCCGGGCATCGCTCATCTGGTCCCCAGAAGGGACCACCAGCCCCGGGAGGGTGTTTGGGCATACCCTTGCACGTACTAATCCAGAGGAAAATTACCCCCCTTTCTTGTAATCCGTGCACTCGAGGTGACAGAGGGGACCCAGGGCACAAAAGTGCCCGACCTCCTGGAGCCCAGGATGGGATCCGGGAGGCGAATGGCACCTCATAGGGACTTCCAGGGAAGTCCGGCCATCTAGTCGCCCCATAGGAAAGAATTGCGGGCGACCAGATGGCCGAGGCGAGAGGGGCGACCTGATGGCCGGGACCGAAAGGACGCCAATCTGCCTGCCTCGGGCCTGTAGGGCTCAGGAGCTGCAGGGCTCCGGGGCTGCAGGGCTCGGGGACTGCAGGACTCCACGGCTCGGGAGGCTGCAGGGCTCCGGGGCTCCAGAGCTCCAGGGCTCCAGGGCTGCAGGGCTCCGGGGCTGCTGGGCTCCAGGGCAGCAGGGCTCCAGGGCTCCAGGGCCCAGGACCCATGGAGCCTTTCCCGGGTACTTTGCCACTCTGCGGCCCGGAGGAGGGAGCCCCGGATGCCTGGGAGGTGTTCCCGGGCATCGCCCATCTGGTCCCAAGCAGGGAACCACCAGACCTGGGAGGGTGTTTGGGCATACCCTTGCACCTACTAATCCGGAGGAAAATTACCCCCCTTTCTTGTAATCTGTGCACTCGAGGTGACAGAGGGGACCCAGGGCGCAAACGTGCCCGACCTCCTGGAGCCCTGTCTCGGATCCGGGAGGCGAATGGCATCTCATAGGGACTTCCAGGGAAATCCGGCCATCTAGTCGCCCCATAGGAAAGCATTGCGGGCGACCAGATGGCCGTGGCGAGAGGGGCGACCAGATGGCCGGGACCGAAATGACGCCAATCTGCCTGCCCCGGGCCTTTAGGGCTCAGGAGCTGCAGGGCTCCTGGGCTCCGGGGCTCCGGGGCTCTGGGGCTGCAGGGATGCAGGGCTCGGGGACTGCAGGGCTCCACGGCTCGGGGGGCTGCAGGGCTCCGGGGCTGCAGGGCTCCAGGGCTCCAGGGCTCCAGGGCTCCAGTGCTAAAGGGCTCCAGGGCTCTGGGGCTTCAGGGCAGCAGGGCTCCAGGGCTCCGGGGCTCCAGGGCCCGGGACCCATGGAGCCCGTCCCGGGTACTTTCCCACTCTGCGGCCCGGAGGAGGGAGCCCCGAATGCCTGGGAGGTGCTGCCCGGGCATCGCTCATCTGGTCCCCAGCAGGGACCACCAGCCCCGGGAGGGTGTTTGGGCATATCCTTGCACGTACTAATCCGGAGGAAAATTACCCCCCTTTCTTGTAATCCGTGCACTCGAGGTGACAGAGGGGACCCAGGGCACAAAAGTGCCCGACCTCCTGGAGCCCAGGATGGGATCCGGGAGGCGAATGGCACCTCATAGGGACTTCCAGGGAAGTCCGGCCATCTAGTCGCCCCATAGGAAAGAATAGCAGGCGACCAGATGGCCGAGGCGAGAGTGGCGACCTGATGGCCGGGACCGAAAGGACGCCAATCTGCCTGCCTCGGGCCTGTAGGGCTCAGGAGCTGCAGGGCTCCGGGGCTGCAGGGCTCGGGACTGCAGGACTCCACGGCTCGGGGGGCTGCAGGGCTCCGGGGCTCCAGGGCTCCAGGGCTCCAGGGCTCCAGGGCTCCAGGGCTCCAGGGCTGCAGGGCTCCGGGGCTCCAGGGCTGCTGGGCTCCAGGGCAGCAGGGCTCCAGGGCCCATGGAGCCTATCCCGGGTACTTTGCCACTCTGCGGCCCGGAGGAGGGAGCCCCGGATGCCTGGGAGGTGTTCCCCAGGCATCGCCCATCTGGTCCCCAGCAGGGAACCACCAGACCTGGGAGGGTGTTTGGGCATACCCTTGCACCTACTAATCCGGAGGAAAATTACCCCCCTTTCTTGTAATCTGTGCACTCGAGGTGACAGAGGGGACCCAGGGCACGAACGTGCCCGACCTCCTGGAGCCCTGGCTGGGATCCGGGAGGCGAATGGCATCTCATAGGGACTTCCAGGGAAGTCCGGCCATCTAGTCGCCCCATAGGAAAGAATTGCGGGCGACCAGAAGGCCGAGGCGAGAGGGGCGACCTGATGGCCGGGACCGAAAGGACGCCAATCTGCCTGCCTCGGGCCTGTAGGGCTCAGGAGCTGCAGGGCTCCGGGGCTCCGGGGCTGCAGGGCTCGGGGACTGCAGGGCTCCACGGCTCGGGGGGCTGCAGGGCTCCAGGGCTCCAGGGCTCCAGGGCTCCAGGGCTGCAGGGCTCCGGGGCTGCTGTGCTCCAGGGCAGCAGGGCTCCAGGGCTCCAGGGCCCAGGACCCATGGAGCCTATCCCTGGTACTTTGCCACTCTGCGGCCCGGAGGAGGGAGCCCTTTATGCCTGGGAGGTGTTCCCCGGGCATCGCCCATCTGGTCCCCAGCAGGGAACTACCAGACCTGGGAGGGTGTTTGGGCATACCCTTGCACCTACTAATCCGGAGGAAAATTACCCCCCTTTCTTGTAATCTGTGCACTAGAGGGGACCCAGGGTGCAAACGTGCCCGACCTCCTGGAGCCCTGGCTGGGATCCGGGAGGCGAATGGCATCTCATAGGGACTTCCAGGGAAGTCCGGCCATCTAGTCGCCCCATAGGAAAGCATTGCGGGCGACCAGATGGCCGTGGCGAGAGGGGCGACCAGATGGCCGGGACCGAAATGACGCCAATCTGCCTGCCCCGGGCCTTTAGGGCTCAGGAGCTGCAGGGCTCCAGGGCTCCGGGGCTCCGGGGCTCTGGGGCTGCAGGGATGCAGGGCTCGGGGACTGCAGGGCTCCACGGCTCTGGGGGCTGCAGGGCTCCAGGGCTGCGGGGCTCCAGGGCTCTGGGGCTTCAGGGCAGCAGGGCTCCGGGGCTCCGGGGCTCCAGGGCCCAGGACCCATGGAGCCCGTCCCTGGTACTTTCCCACTCTGCGGCCCGGAGGAGGAAACACCCCGAATGCCTGGGAGGTGCTGCCCGGGCATCGCTCATCTGGTCCCCAGCAGGGAACCACCAGCCCCAGGAGGGTGTTTGGGCATACCCTTGCACCTACTAATCCGGAGGAAAATTACCCCCCTTTCTTGTAATCCGTGCACTCGAGGTGACAGAGGGGACCCAGGGCACAAAAGTGCCCGACCTCCTGGAGCCCAGGATGGGATCCGGGAGGCGAATGGCACCTCATAGGGACTTCCAGGGAAGTCCGGCCATCTAGTCGCCCCATAGAAAAGAATTGCGGGCGACCAGATGGCCGAGGCGAGAGGGGCGACCTGATGGCCGGGACCGAAAGGACGCCAATCTGCCTGCCTCGGGCCTGTAGGGCTCAGGAGCTGCAGGGCTCCGGAGCTCCGGGGCTGCAGGGCTCGGGGACTGCAGGGCTCCACGGCTCGGGGGGCCGCAGGGCTTCGGGGCTCCAGGGCTCCAGGGCTGCAGGGCTGCAGGGCTCCGGGGCTGCTGGGCTCCAGGGCAGCAGGGCTCCAGGGCTCCAGGGCCCAGGACCCATGGAGCCTATCCCGGGTACTTTGCCACTCTGCGCCCTGGAGGAGGGAGCCCCGGATGCCTGGGAGGTGTTCCCCGGGCATCGCCCATCTGGTCCCCAGCAGGGAACCACCAGACCTGGGAGGGTGTTTGGGCATACCCTTGCACCTACTAATCCGGAGGAAAATTACCCCCCTTTCTTGTAATCTGTGCACTCGAGGTGACAGAGGGGACCCAGGGCGCAAACGTGCCCGACCTCCTGGAGCCCTGTCTCGGATCCGGGAGGCGAATGGCATCTCATAGGGACTTCCAGGGAAATCCGGCCATCTAGTCGCCCCATAGGAAAGCATTGCGGGCGACCAGATGGCCGTGGCGAGAGGGGCGACCAGATGGCCGGGACCGAAATGACGCCAATCTGCCTGCCCCGGGCCTTTAGGGCTCAGGAGCTGCAGGGCTCCAGGGCTCCGGGGCTCCGGGGCCCTGGGGCTGCAGGGATGCAGGGCTCGAGGACTGCAGGGCTCCACGGCTCGGGGGGCTGCAGGGCTCCGGGGCTGCAGGGCTCCAGGGCTCCAGGGCTCCAGGGCTCCAGGGCTCCAGTGCTGCAGGGCTCCAGGGCTCTAGTCGCCCCATAGGAAAGCATTGCGGGCGACCAGATGGCCGTGGCGAGAGGGGCGACCAGATGGCCGGGACCGAAATGACGCCAATCTGCCTGCCCCGGGCCTTTAGGGCTCAGGAGCTGCAGGGCTCCAGGGCTCCGGGGCTCCGGGGCTCTGGGGCTGCAGGGATGCAGGGCTCGGGGACTGCAGGGCTCCACGGCTCTGGGGGCTGCAGGGCTCCAGGGCTGCGGGGCTCCAGGGCTCTGGGGCTTCAGGGCAGCAGGGCTCCAGGGCTCCGGGGCTCCAGGGCCCGGGACCCATGGAGCCCGTCCCGGGTACTTTCCCACTCTGCGGCCCGGAGGAGGGAGCCCCGAATGCCTGGGAGGTGCTGCCCGGGCATCGCTCATCTGGTCCCCAGCAGGGACCACCAGCCCCGGGAGGGTGTTTGGGCATACCCTTGCACGTACTAATCCGGAGGAAAATTACCCCCCTTTCTTGTAATCCGTGCACTCGAGGTGACAGAGGGGACCCAGGGCACAAAAGTGCCCGACCTCCTGGAGCCCAGGATGGGATCCGGGAGGCGAATGGCACCTCATAGGGACTTCCAGGGAAGTCCGGCCATCTAGTCGCCCCATAGGAAAGAATTGCGGGCGACCAGATGGCCGAGGCGAAAGGGGCGACCTGATGCCCGGGACCGAAAGGACGCCAATCTGCCTGCCTCGGGCCTGTAGGGCTCAGGAGCTGCAGGGCTCCGGGGCTGCAGGGCTCGGGGAATGCAGGACTCCACGGCTCGGGGGGCTGCAGGGCTCCGGGGCTCCAGAGCTCCAGGGCTCCAGGGCTGCAGGGCTCCGGGGCTGCTGGGCTCCAGGGCAGCAGTGCTCCAGGGCTCCAGGGCCCAGGACCCATGGAGCCTTTCCCGGGTACTTTGCCACTCTGCGGCCCGGAGGAGGGAGCCCCGGATGCCTGGGAGGTGTTCCCGGGCATCGCCCATCTGGTCCCCAGCAGGGAACCACCAGACCTGGGAGGGTGTTTGGGCATACCCTTGCACCTACTAATCCGGAGGAAAATTACCCCCCTTTCTTGTAATCTGTGCACTCGAGGTGACAGAGGGGACCCAGGGCGCAAACGTGCCCGACCTCCTGGAGCCCTGTCTCGGATCCGGGAGGCGAATGGCATCTCATAGGGACTTCCAGGGAAATCCGGCCATCTAGTCGCCCCATAGGAAAGCATTGCGGGTGACCAGATGGCCGTGGCGAGAGGGGCGACCAGATGGCCGGGACCGAAATGACGCCAATCTGCCTGCCCCGGGCCTTTAGGGCTCAGGAGCTGCAGGGTTCCAGGGCTCCGGGGCTCTGGGGCTGCAGGGATGCAGGGCTCGGGGACTGCAGGGCTCCACGGCTCGGGGGGCTGCAGGGCTCCGGGGCTGCAGGGCTCCAGGGCTCCAGTGCTAAAGGGCTCCAGGGCTCTGGGGCTTCAGGGCAGCAGGGCTCCAGGGCTCCGGGGCTCCAGGGCCCGGGATCCATGGAGCCCGTCCCGGGTACTTTCCCACTCTGCGGCCCGGAGGAGGGAGCCCCGAATGCCTGGGAGGTGCTGCCCGGGCATCGCTCATCTGGTCCCCAGCAGGGACCACCAGCCCCGGGAGGGTGTTTGGGCATACCCTTGCACGTACTAATCCGGAGGAAAATTACCCCCCTTTCTTGTAATCCGTGCACTCGAGGTGACAGAGGGGACCCAGGGCACAAAAGTACCCGACCTCCTGGAGCCCAGGATGGGATCCGGGAGGCGAATGGCACCTCATAGGGACTTCCAGGGAAGTCCGGCCATCTAGTCGCCCCATAGGAAAGAATTGCGGGCGACCAGATGGCCGAGGCGAGAGGGGCGACCTGATGGCCCGGACCGAAAGAACGCCAATCTGCCTGCCTCGGGCCTGTAGGGCTCAGGAGCTGCAGGGCTCCGGGGCTGCAGGGCTCGGGACTGCAGGACTCCACGGCTCGGGGGGCTGCAGGGCTCCGGGGCTCCAGGGCTCCAGGGCTCCAGGGCTCCAGGGCTGCAGGGCTCCGGGGCTCCAGGGCTGCTGGGCTCCAGGGCAGCAGGGCTCCAGGGCCCAGGACCCATGGAGCCTATCCCGGGTACTTTGCCACTCTGCGGCCCGGAGGAGGGAGCCCCGGATGCCTGGGAGGTGTTCCCCGGGCATCGCCCATCTGGTCCCCAGCAGGGAACCACCAGACCTGGGAGGGTGTTTGGGCATACCCTTGCACCTACTAATCCGGAGGAAAATTACCCCCCTTTCTTGTAATCTGTGCACTCGAGGTGACAGAGGGGACCCAGGGCACGAACGTGCCCGACCTCCTGGAGCCCTGGCTGGGATCCGGGAGGCGAATGGCATCTCATAGGGACTTCCAGGGAAGTCCGGCCATCTAGTCGCCCCATAGGAAAGCATTGCGGGCGACCAGATGGCCGTGGCGAGAGGGCCGACCAGATGGCCGGGACCGAAATGACGCCAATCTGCCTGCCCCGGGCCTTTAGGGCTCAGGAGCTGCAGGGCTCCAGGGCTCCGGGGCTCCGGGGCTCCGGGGCTCTGGGGCTGCAGGGATGTAGGGCTCGGGGACTGCAGGGCTCCACGGCTCTGGGGGCTGCAGGGCTCCGGGGCTGCAGGGCTCCAGGGCTGCAGGGCTCCAGGGCTCTGGGGCTTCAGGGCAGCAGGGCTCCAGGGCTCCGGCGCTCCAGGGCCCAGGACCCATGGAGCCCGTCCTGGGTACTTTCCCACCCTGCGGCCCGGAGGAGGGAGCCCCGGATGCCTGGGAGGTGCTGCCCGGGCATCGCTCATCTGGTCCCCAGCAGGGAACCACCAGCCCCAGGAGGGTGTTTGGGCATACCCTTGCACCTACTAATCCGGAGGAAAATTACCCCCCTTTCTTGTAATCCGTGCACTCGAGGTGACAGAGGGGACCCAGGGCACAAAAGTGCCTGACCTCCTGGAGCCCAGGATGGGATCCGGGAGGTGAATGGCACCTCATAGGGACTTCCAGGGAAGTCCGGCCATCTAGTCGCCCCATAGGAAAGCATTGCGGGCGACCAGATGGCCGTGGTGAGAGGGGCGACCTGATGGCCGGGACCGAAATGACACCAATCTGCCTGCCCCGGGCCTTTAGGGCTCAGGAGCTGCAGGGCTCCAGGGCTCCGGGGCTCCGGGGCTCTGGGGCTGCAGGGATGCAGGGCTCGGGGACTGCAGGGCTCCACGGCTCTGGGGGCTGCAGGGCTCCGGGGCTGCAGGGCTCCGGGGCTCCGGGGCTGCAGGGCTCCAGGGCTGCAGGGCTCCAGGGCTTCAGGGCAGCAGGGCTCCAGGGCTCCGGGGCTCCGGGGCTCCAGGGCCCAGGACCCATGGAGCCCGTCCCGGGTACTTTCCCACTCTGCGGCCCGGAGGAGGGAGCCCCGAATGCCTGGGAGGTGCTGCCCGGGCATCGCTCATCTGTTCCCCAGCAGGGAACCACCAGCCCCGGGAGGGTGTTTGGGCATACCCTTGCACCTACTAACCCGGAGGAAAATTACCCCCCTTTCTTGTAATCCGTGCACTCGAGGTGACAGAGGGGACCCAGGGCACAAAAGTGCCCGACCTCCTGGAGCCCAGGATGGGATCCGGGAGGCGAATGGCACCTCATAGGGACTTCCAGGGAAGTCCGGCCATCTAGTCCCCCTTATAGGAAAGAATTGCGGGCGACCAGATGGCCGAGGCGAGAGGGGCGACCTGATGGCCGGGACTGAAAGGACGCCAATCTGCCTGCCTCGGCCTGTAGGGCTCAGGAGCTGCAGGGCTCCGGAGCTCCGGGGCTGCAGGGCTCGGGGACTGCAGGGCTCCACGGCTCGGGGGGCTGCAGGGCTCCGTGGCTCCAGGGCTCCAGGGCTCCAGGGCTGCAGGGCTCCGGGGCTGCTGGGCTCCAGGGCAGCAGGGCTCCAGGGCTCCAGGGCCCAGGACCCATGGAGCCTATCCCGGGTACTTTGCCACTCTGCGCCCTGGAGGAGGGAGCCCCGGATGCCTGGGAGGTGTTCCCCGGGCATCGCCCATCTGGTCCCCAGCAGGGAACCACCAGACCTGGGAGGGTGTTTGGGCATACCCTTGCACCTACTAATCCGGAGGAAAATTACCCCCCTTTCTTGTAATCTGTGCACTCGAGGTGACAGAGGGGACCCAGGGCGCAAACGTGCCTGACCTCCTGGAGCCCTGGCTCGGATCCTGGAGGCGAATGGCATCTCATAGGGACTTCCAGGGAAGTCCGGCCATCTAGTCGCCCCATAGAAAAGCATTTTGGGCGACCAGATGGCCGAGGCGAGAGGGGCGACCAGATGGCCGGGACCGAAATGACTCCAATCTGCCTGCCCCGGGCATGCAGGGCTCCGGGGCTGCAGGGCTCCTCGGGGGCCCAGGGCTCCCGGGCTCCAGGGCTGCAGGGCTTCAGGGCTGCAGGGCTCCGGGGGGGCTCCAGGGCTCCAGGGGCTGTAGGGCTCCGGGGGCTCCAGGGCTCCGGGTGCTCCAGGGCTGCAGGGCTCCGGGGCTGCAGGGCTCCTCGGGGGCTGCAGGGCTCCTCGGGGGCTCCATGGCTCCCGGGCTCCGGGGCTGCAGGGCTGCAGGGCTGCAGGGCTCCAGGGGGGCTCCAGGGCTCCAGGGGCTGTAGTGCTCCGGGGGCTCCAGGGTTCCGGGGGCTCCAGGGCTGCAGGACGGAGGGGTATTGCCACACCACCAGGCCCTGCCGGACGGGGCTCAAGCCCCGGGCCTGCTCCCGGTCCCTGCTTCTGAAACCCTAGCCAGGCCGGAGAAAAAGCCTCCCTTGGCTCGGATGAACGCCTGGAACCCCGGCCGGCTTGCAGGACGGGGAAGCTCCAGCAAACCCATGGCCGGCCGTACGGAGCTCAAGCCCCGGGCCCGCTCCCGGTCCCTGCTTCCAAAACCCTAGCCAGGCCGGGGAGAGCCTCCCTTGGCCCTGATGAACGCCCGGAACCTCGGCCGGCTTGCGGGACGGGGAGGCTCCAGCAACCCCATAGCCTACCGGACGGAGCTCAAGCCCCGGGCCCGGTCCCTGCTTCTGAAACCCTAGCCAGCCCGGGGAAAGCCTCCCTTGGCCCCGATGAACGCCCGGAACCTTGGCCGGCTTGCAGGACGGAGCTCAGGCCCCAGGCCCAGCCTACCAACCCTAGCCGGGCCCGGGGAGAGCCTCCCGGTGGACCCCCCTGTCCCCAGCACCCAGACCCTGGGCCAGAACCAAGGAGTGTTAAGCCCAGGCCACGTCCTCTCCCCGACGGCCTGCCCGGGGAGCCCATTTTTGTTGACTATTAAGCCCCCACGTAGTGGGGGCTTACAGAACCTAGGGGAAGGACAAAAGTTGGAGTTAGCCCAGCCGCCAGCCCGCAGGGCCATCTGGTCGCCCAGCCCACAGGGCCATCTGGTCACCCTGCCCGCAGGGCAATCTGGTCGCGCAGCCAGGCAGCCAGATGACCCAGGACGACCCAGCGCCCGGATGGCCTGGGAGGATGCTGTACCCAGTCGCCCTTGCAGTCCAGCGAGGGTGGCCAGGCGCTGCTGCTGTTTGCCTCCCTGCTCGACTTGCCCATGCAGCAGTGGGAAGCGGAGGCCCGGCCGGCGGCGGCCCAGGCCATCTGGTCACCCTGCTGACCCGCAAGGGAAGGTGTGGCCCCCATCCCCGCACCACGGTGGGGCAGGGACGGGAGGGGGAGGCCCCCCTGCCGAAGGGCACGTGGTGGAGGCAGCCTCCCACAGGCCCACGTTACCCCTCCGCATCCCTCCCGCCGGCCAGGCGGCAGAGGGACCCACCCCTGGGTGTGATGGAGGGAGGCTTCCACGGGCGCCCACGCACGGAAAGAGACAAAAGCTTGGCTCAGAGGATGACTTTCAATAGATCGCAGCGAGGTAGCTTCTCTGCTACTTACGAAACCCTGACCCAGATCGTCTACGAATGATTTAGCAACGGGTGCCCCACGAACATGCGCCTGATCAAACTCAGAGAAAAAGGACCATCGGCAAGGGGCTGAGAGGCAGGAGTGTCCCCGGGCCCCTGAGTGCCCCTGGCTGGCGGACCCCGGGATGCCTTCCGCCTCTAAGCATGGCCACACCTCATGGAAGTCTGCCTGATCAAACTCGGAGAAAAACGACCATCGAACCCTGATAAAAACAACCATCAACAAGGGGCCGAGAGGCAGTAAGCGTCCACGGGCCCCTGGGGGCCCCTGGCGGGTGGGCCCCAGGACGACCTTCCCCTCTCTGCATGGCCAGACCTCACGGAGGTATGCCTGATCAAATTTGGAGAAAAACGACCATCGGCAAGGGGCTGAGAGGCAGGAGCGTCCCCGGGATCTTGGGGGCCCCTGGCAGGCAGGCCCCGGGATGCCTCCCCTCCTCTCAGCATGGCCGGACCTCATGGAAGTCTGCCTGATCAAACTCGGAAAAAAACAACCATCGAACTCGGCGAAAAACAACCATCGGCAAGGGGCCAAGAGGCAGAAGTGTCCACGGGCCCCTGGGGGCCCCTGGCAGGCGGTCCCCAGGACACCTTCCCCCCCTCAGCATGGCCAGACCTCACGGAGGTCTGTGCCTGATCAAACTCGGAGAAAACGGACCATCGGCAAGGGGCTGAGAGGCAGGAGCCCCGGGACGCCTTCCCCCTCTCAGCATGGCCAGACATCATGGAAGTCTGCCTCATCAAACTCTTAGAAAAACGACCATCGAACCCTGATATAAACGACCATCGACAAGGGGCCGAGAGGCAGGATTGTTCCCGGGCCCCTGGGGGCCCCTGGCAGGCGGGCCCTGGGACGCCTTTCCCCTCTAAGCATGGCCAGACCTCACGGAGGTATGCCTGATCGAACTCGGAGAAAAACGACCATCGGCAAGGGGCTGAGAGGCAGAAGCGTCCCGGGCCCCTGGGGGCCCCTGGCGGGTGGGTCCCGGGACGCCTTCCCCCTCTCAGCATGGCTAGACCTCATGGAAGTCTGCCTGATCAAACTCGGAGAAAAACAACCATCGAACTCGGAGAAAAACGACCATCGGCAAGGGGCTGAGAGGCAGAAGCGTCCCCGGGCCCCTGGGGGTCCCTGGCAGCCCCCGGGACGCCTTTCCCCTCTCAGCATGGCCAGACCTCACGGAGGTATACCTGATCGAACTCGGAGAAAAACGACCATCGGCAAGGGGCTGAGAGGCAGAAGCGTCCCCGGGCCCCTGGGGGCCCCTGGCGGGTGGGCCCCGGGACGCTTCCCCCCTCTCACCATGGCCAGACCTCATGGAAGTCTGCCTGATCAAACTCGGAGAAAAACGACCATCGAACTCGGAGAAAAACGACCATCGGCAAGGGGCTGAGAGGCAGAAGCGTCCCCGGGCCCCTGGGGGCCCCTGGCAGGCGGGCCCCAGGACTCCTTTTCCCTCTCAGCAAGGCCAGACCTCACAGAGGTATGCCTGATCAAACTCGGAGAAAAACGACCATCGGCAAGGGGCTGAGAGGCAGAAGCGTCCCCGGGCACCTGGGGGCCCCTGGCGGGTGGGCCCCGGGACGCATCCCCCCTCTCAGCATGGCCAGACCTCATGGAAGTCTGCCTGATCAAACTCGGAGAAAAACGACCATCGGCAAGGGGCTGAGAGGCAGAAGCGTCCCGGGCCCCTGGGGGCCCCTGGCGGGTGGACCCCGGGATGCCTTCCCCCTCTCAGCATGGCCAGACGTCATGGAAGTCTGCCTCATCAAACTCTTAGAAAAACGACCATCGAACCCTGATATAAACGACCATCGACAAGGGGCCGAGAGGCAGGATTGTTCCCGGGCCCCTGGGGGCCCCTGGCAGGCGGGCCCTGGGACGCCTTTCCCCTCTCAGCATGGCCAGACCTCACGGAGGTATGCCTGATCGAACTCGGAGAAAAACGACCATCGGCAAGGGGCTGAGAGGCAGAAGCGTCCCCAGGCCCCTGGGGGCCCCTGGCGGGTCGGCCCCGGGACACCTTCCCCCTCTCAGCATGGCCAGACCTCATGGAAGTCTGCCTCATCAAACTCTTAGAAAAACGACCATCGAACCCTGATAAAAACGACCATCGGCAAGGGGCTGAGAGGCAGAAGCGTCCCCGGGCCCCTGGGGGCCCCTGGCGGGTGGGCCCCGGGACGCCTTTCCCCTCTCAGCATGGCCAGACCTCATGGAAGTCTGCCTGATCAAACTCGGAGAAAAACAACCATCGAACTCGGAGAAAAACGACCATCGGCAAGGGGCTGAGAGGCAGAAGCGTCCCCGGGCCCCTGGGGGTCCCTGGCAGCCCCCGGGACGCCTTTCCCCTCTCAGCATGGCCAGACCTCACGGAGGTATACCTGATCGAACTCGGAGAAAAACGACCATCTGCAAGGGGCTGAGAGGCAGAAGCGTCCCCGGGCCCCTGGGGGCCCCTGGCGGGTGGGCCCCGGGACGCTTCCCCCCTCTCAGCATGGCCAGACCTCATGGAAGTCTGCCTGATCAAACTCGGAGAAAAATGACCATCGAACTCGGAGAAAAACGACCATCGGCAAGGGGCTGAGAGGCAGAAGCGTCCCCGGGCCCCTGGGGGCCCCTGGCAGGCGGGCCCCAGGACGCCTTTTCCCTCTCAGCAAGGCCAGACCTCACAGAGGTATGCCTGATCAAACTCGGAGAAAAACGACCATCGGCAAGGGGCTGAGAGGCAGAAGCATCCCCGGGCCCCTGGGGGCCCCTGGCAGGTGGGCCCCGGGACGCATCCCCCCTCTCAGCATGGCCAGACCTCATGGAAGTCTGCCTGATCAAACTCGGAGAAAAACGACCATCGGCAAGGGGCTGAGAGGCAGAAGCGTCCCGGGCCCCTGGGGGCCCCTGGCGGGTGGACCCCGGGATGCCTTCCCCCTCTCAGCATGGCCAGACGTCATGGAAGTCTGCCTCATCAAACTCTTAGAAAAACGACCATCGAACCCTGATATAAACGACCATCGACAAGGGGCCGAGAGGCAGGATTGTTCCCGGGCCCCTGGGGGCCCCTGGCAGGCGGGCCCTGGGACGCCTTTCCCCTCTCAGCATGGCCAGACCTCACGGAGGTATGCCTGATCGAACTCGGAGAAAAACGACCATCGGCAAGGGGCTGAGAGGCAGAAGCGTCCCCAGGCCCCTGGCGGGTCGGCCCCGGGACGCCTTCCCCCTCTCAGCATGGCCAGACCTCATGGAAGTCTGCCTCATCAAACTCTTAGAAAAACGACCATCGAACCCTGATAAAAACGACCATCGGCAAGGGGCTGAGAGGCAGAAGCGTCCCCGGGCCCCTGGGGGCCCCTGGCGGGTGGGCCCCGGGACGCCTTCCCCCTCTCAGCATGGCCAGACCTCATGGAAGTCTGCCTGATCAAACTCGGAGAAAAACTACCATCGAACTCGGAGAAAAACAAACATCGGCAAGGGGCTGAGAGGCAGAAGCTTCCCCGGGCCCCTGGGGGCCCCTGGCAGGTGGGCCCTGGGACGCCTTTCCCCTCCAGCATGGCCAGACCTCATGGAAGTCTGCCTGATCAAACTCGGAGAAAAACAACCATCGAACTCGGAGAAAAACGACCATCGGCAAGGGGCTGAGAGGCAGAAGCGTCCCCGGGCCCCTGGGGGTCCCTGGCAGCCCCCGGGACGCCTTTCCCCTCTCAGCATGGCCAGACCTCACGGAGGTATACCTGATCGAACTCGGAGAAAAACGACCATCTGCAAGGGGCTGAGAGGTAGAAGCGTCCCCGGGCCCCTGGGGGCCCCTGGCGGGTGGGCCCCGGGACGCTTCCCCCCTCTCAGCATGGCCAGACCTCATGGAAGTCTGCCTGATCAAACTCGGAGAAAAATGACCATCGAACTCGGAGAAAAACGACCATCGGCAAGGGGCTGAGAGGCAGAAGCGTCCCCGGGCCCCTGGGGGCCCCTGGCAGGCGGGCCCCAGGACGCCTTTTCCCTCTCAGCAAGGCCAGACCTCACAGAGGTATGCCTGATCAAACTCGGAGAAAAACGACCATCGGCAAGGGGCTGAGAGGCAGAAGCATCCCCGGGCCCCTGGGGGCCCCTGGCAGGTGGGCCCCGGGACGCATCCCCCCTCTCAGCATGGCCAGACCTCATGGAAGTCTGCCTGATCAAACTCGGAGAAAAACGACCATCGAACTCGGAGAAAAACGACCATCGGCAAGGGGCAGAGAGGCAGAAGCGTCCCTAGGCCCCTGGGTGCCCCTGGCAGGCGGGCCCCGGGACACCTTCCCCCTCAAACTCGGTGAAAAAGGACCATCGGCAATGGGCTGAGAGGCAAGAGTGTCCCCAGGACATGGGGGCCCCGGCGGGCAGGCCCCAGGGCTGCTTTCCCCTGATTCAGAATCTCCGGAGGTCTGACTGACCCTCTCCCTAGTAATCCGGAGGAACATTACCCCCCTTTCTTGTAATCTGTGCACTCGAGGTCACATAGGGGACCCAAGGCACGAACGAGCCCGACCTCCTGGAGCCCTGGTTGGGATCCGGGAGGCGAATGGCACCTCATCGGGACTTCCAGGGAAGTTCGGTCATCTGGTCGCCCCATAGGAAAGCATTGCGGTCGACCAGATGGCCGAGGGAATCGGGGCGACCAGATGAAAGAGGAGCCGTCTGGACACCCTGTGCCCCAACGAAGGGCTCCGCGGCATGGCCGACCGGAGGCCCAGAGCCCCAAAGCCCCAGCTGGGCCCCAGCCATGGAGGCTCCCAGGGGGCCCCGACAGGCCCTCCGACCCGGGGCCCCCTGGCACTTTGACAAGCAGGGAGGACTGCCCGGGCACAACGGAACCCCGACCTGGGCTCTTGGCAGTGCAGCAGGCCGGGGGACAGGGCCCAGGGCCCGAGCACCCAGCTCGGGGCTCTGGGGCTCCGGGGCTCTGTGCCTCCGGGCCTCCGGGGCTCTGGGGCTGCAGGGATGCAGGGCTCGGGGACTGCAGGGCTCCAAGGCTCGGGGGGCTGCAGGGCTCCGGGGCTGCAGGGCTGCAGGGCTCCAGGGCTCGGGGGCTCCAGGGCAGCAGGGCTGCAGGGCTGCGGGGCTCCATTGCTCCAGGGCTCCAGGCCTCCGGGGCTGCTGGGCTCCAAGGTTTCGGGCCTCCATGGCCCGGGACCCATGGAGCCCGTCCCGGGTATTTTCCCACTCTGCGGCCCGAAGGAGGGAGCCCCGAATGCCTGGGAGGTGCTGCCCGGGCATCGCTCATCTGGTCCCCAGCAGGGAACCACAAGCCCCGGGAGGGTGTTTGGGCATACCCCTGCACCTACTAATCCGGAGGAAAATTACCCCCCTTTCTTGTAATCCGTGCACTCGAGGTGACAGAGGGGACCCAGGGCACAAAAGTGCCCAACCTCCTGGAGCCCAGGATGGGATCCGGGAGGCGAATGGCACCTCATAAGGACTTCCAGGGAAGTCCGGCCATCTAGTCGCCCCATAGGAAAGAATTGCAGCCGACCAGATGGCCGAGGCGAGAGGGGCGACCTGATGGCCGGGACCGAAAGGACGCCCATCTGCCTGCCTCGGGCCTGTAGGGCTCAGGAGCTGCAGGGCTCCGGGGCTCCGGGGCTGCAGGGCTCGGGGACTGCAGGGCTCCACGGCTCGGGGGGCTGCAGGGCTCCGGGGCTCCAGGGCTCCAAGGCTGCTGGGCTCCAGGGCAGCAGGGCTCCAGGGCTCCAGGGCCCAGGACCCATGGAGCCTATCCCGGGTACTTTGCCACTCTGCGGCCCGGAGGAGGGAGCCCCGGATGCCTGGGAGGTGTTCCCCGGGCATCGCCCATCTGGTCCCCAGCAAGGAACCACCAGACCTGGGAGGGTGTTTGGGCATACCCTTGTACCTACTACTCCGGAGGAAAATTACCCCCCTTTCTTGTAATATGTGCACTCGAGGTGACAGAGGGGACCCAGGGCACGAACGTGCCCGACCTCCTGGAGCCCTGGCTGGGATCCGGGAGGCGAATGGCATCTCATAGGGACTTCCAGGGAAGTCCGGCCATCTAGTCCCCCCATAGGAAAGCATTGCGGGCGACCAGATGGCCGTGGCGAGAGGGGCGACCAGATGGCCGGGACCGAAATGACGCCAATCTGCCTGCCCCGGGCCTTTAGGGCTCAGGAGCTGCAGGGCTCCAGGGCTCCGGGGCTCCGGGGCTCTGGGGCTGCAGGGATGCAGGGCTCGGGGACTGCAGGGCTCCACGGCTCGGGGGGCTGCAGGGCTCCAGGGCTGCAGGGCTCCAGGGCTCCAGGGCTCCAGGGCTGCAGGGCTCTGGGGCTTCAGGGCAGCAGGGCTCCACGGCTTGGGGGGCTGCAGGGCTCCGGGGCTATAGGGCTGCAGGGCTCGGGGACTGCAGGGCTCCACGGCTCGGGGGGCTGCAGGGCTCCGGGGCTCCAGGGCTCCAGGGCTCCAGGGCTCCAGGGCTCCAGGGCTCCAGGGCTGCAGGGCTCCGGGGCTGCTGTGCTCCAGGGCAGCAGGGCTCCAGGGCTCAGGACCCATGGAGCATTTCCCGGGTACTTTGCCACTCTGCGGCCCAGAGGAGGGAGCCCCGGATGCCTGGGAGGTGCTGCCCGGGCATCGCTCATCTGGTCCCCAGCAGGGAACCACCAGCCCCGGGAGGGTGTTTGGGCATACCCTTGCACCTACTAATCCGGAGGAAAATTACCCCCCTTTCTTGTAATCCGTGCACTCGAGGTGACAGAGGGGACCCAGGGCGCAAACGTGCCCGACCTCCTGGAGCCCTGGCTGGGATCCGGGAGGTGAATGGCATCTCATAGGGACTTCCAGGGAAGTCCGGCCATCTAGTCGCCCCATAGGAAAGCATTGCGGGCGACCAGATGGCCGTGGCGAGAGGGGCGACCAGATGGCCGGGACCGAAATGACGCCAATCTGCCTGCCCCGGGCCTTTAGGGCTCAGGAGCTGCAGGGCTCCAGGGCTCCGGGGCTCTGGGGCTCTGGGGCTGCAGGGATGCAGAGCTCGGGGACTGCAGGGCTCCACGGCTCGGGGGGCTGCAGGGCTCCAGGGCTCCAGGGCTCCAGGGCTCCAGGGCTGCAGGGCTCCAGGGCTCTGGGGCTTCAGGGCAGCAGGGCTCCAGGGCTCCGGGGCTCCGGGGCTCCAGGGCCCGGGACCCATGGAGCCCGTCCCGGGTACTTTCCCACTCTGCGGCCCGGAGGAGGGAGCCCCGAATGCCTGTGAGGTGCTGCCCGGGCATCGCTCATCTGGTCCCCAGCTGGGAACCACCAGCCCCGGGAGGGTGTTTGGGCATACCCTTGCACCTACTAATCTGGAGGAAAATTACCCCCCTTTCTTGTAATCCGTGCACTCGAGGTGACAGAGGGGACCCAGGGCACAAAAGTGCCCGACCTCCTGGAGCCCAGGATGGGATCCGGGAGGCGAATGGCACCTCATAGGGACTTCCAGGGAAGTCCGGCCATCTAGTCGCCCCATAGGAAAGAATGCGGGCGACCAGATGGCCGAGGCGAGAGGGGCGACCTGATGGCCGGGACCGAAAGGACGCCAATCTGCCTGCCTCGGGCCTGTAGGGCTCAGGAGCTGCAGGGCTCCGGGGCTCCGGGGCTGCAGGGCTCGGCGACTGCAGGGCTCCACGGCTCGGGGGGCTGCAGGGCTCCGGGGCTCCAGGGCTCCAGGGCTCCAGGGCTCCAGGGCTGCAGGGCTCCGGGGCTGCTGGGCTCCAGGGCAGCAGGGCTCCAGGGCTCGAGGGCTCCAGTGCTAAAGGGCTCCAGGGCTCTGGGGCTTCAGGGCAGCAGGGCTCCAGGGCTCCGGGGCTCCAGGGCCCTGGATCCATGGAGCCCGTCCCGGGTACTTTCCCACTCTGCGGCCCGAAGGAGGGAGCCCCGAATGCCTGGGAGGTGCTGCCCGGGCATCGCTCATCTGGTCCCCAGCAGGGAACCACCAGCCCCGGGAGGGTGTTTGGGCATACCCCTGCACCTACTAATCCGGAGGAAAATTACCCCCCTTTCTTGTAATCTGTGCACTCGAGGTGACAGAGGGGACCCAGGGCACAAAAGTGCCCAACCTCCTGGAGCCCAGGATGGGATCCGGGAGGCGAATGGCACCTCATAAGGACTTCCAGGGAACTCCGGCCATCTAGTCGCCCCATAGGAAAGAATTGCGGCCGACCAGATGGCCGAGGCGAGAGGGGCGACCTGATGGCCGGGACCGAAAGGACGCCCATCTGCCTGCCTCGGGCCTGTAGGGCTCAGGAGCTGCAGGGCTCCGGGGCTCCGGGGCTGCAGGGCTCGGGGACTGCAGGGCTTCACGGCTCGGGGGGCTGCAGGGCTCCGGGGCTCCAGGGCTCCAAGGTTGCTGGGCTCCAGGGCAGCAGGGCTCCAGGGCTCCAGGGCCCAGGACCCATGGAGCCTATCCCGGGTACTTTGCCACTCTGCGGCCCGGAGGAGGGAGCCCCGGATGCCTGGGAGGTGTTCCCCGGGCATCGCCCATCTGGTCCCCAGCAAGGAACCACCAGACCTGGGAGGGTGTTTGGGCATACCCTTGCACCTACTAATCCGGAGGAAAATTACCCCCCTTTCTTGTAATATGTGCACTCGAGGTGACAGAGGGGACCCAGGGCACGAACGTGCCCGACCTCCTGGAGCCCTGGCTGGGATCCGGGAGGCGAATGGCATCTCATAGGGACTTCCAGGGAAGTCCGGCCATCTAGTCGCCCCATAGGAAAGCATTGCGGGCGACCAGATGGCTGTGGCGAGAGGGGCGACCAGATGGCCGGGACCGAAATGACGCCAATCTGCCTGCCCCGGGCCTTTAGGGCTCAGGAGCTGCAGGGCTCCAGGGCTCCGGGGCTCTAAGGGCTCTGGGGCTGCAGGGATGCATGGCTCGGGGACTGCAGGGCTCCACGGCTCGGGGGGCTGCAGGGCTCCAGGGCTCCAGGGCTCCAGGGCTCCAGGGCTTCAGGGCTCCAGGGCTGCAGGGCTCCAGGGCTCTGGGGCTTCAGGGCAGCAGGGCTCCAGGGCTCCGGGGCTCCGGGACCCATGGAGCCCGTCCCGGGTACTTTCCCACTCTGCGGCCCGGAGGAGGGAGCCCCGAATGCCTGTGAGGTGCTGCCCGGGCATCGCTCATCTGGTCCCCAGCAGGGAACCACCAGCCCCGGGAGGGTGTTTGGGCATACCCTTGCACCTACTAATCTGGAGGAAAATTACCCCCCTTTCTTGTAATCCGTGCACTCGAGGTGACAGAGGGGACCCAGGGCACAAAAGTGCCCGACCTCCTGGAGCCCAGGATGGGATCCGGGAGGCGAATGGCACCTCATAGGGACTTCCAGGGAAGTCCGGCCATCTAGTCGCCCCATAGGAAAGCATTGCGGGCGACCAGATGGCCGTGGCGAGAGGGGCGACCAGATGGCCGGGACCGAAATGACGCCAATCTTCCTGCCCCGGGCCTTTAGGGCTCAGGAGCTGCAGGGCTCCAGGGCTCCGGGGCTCCGGGCCCCTGGGGCTGCAGGGATGCAGGGCTCGGGGACTGCAGGGCTCCACGGCTCGGGGGCTGCAGGGCTCCGGGGCTGCAGGGCTCCAGGGCTCCAGGGCTCCAGTGCTGCAGGGCTCCAGGGCAGCAGGGCTCCAGGGCTCCGGGGCTCCAGGGCCCGGGACCCATGGAGCCCGTCCCGGGTACTTTCCCACTCTGCGGCCCGGAGGAGGGAGCCCCGAATGCCTGGGAGGTGCTGCCCGGGCATCGCTCATCTGGTCCCCAGAAGGGACCACCAGCCCCGGGAGGGTGTTTGGGCATACCCTTGCACGTACTAATCCGGAGGAAAATTACCCCCCTTTCTTGTAATCCGTGCACTCGAGGTGACAGAGGGGACCCAGGGCACAAAAGTGCCCGACCTCCTGGAGCCCAGGATGGGATCCGGGAGGCGAATGGCACCTCATAGGGACTTCCAGGGAAGTCCGGCCATCTAGTCGCCCCATAGGAAAGAATTGCGGGCGACCAGATGGCCGAGGCGAGAGGGGCGACCTGATGCCCGGGACCGAAAGGACGCCAATCTGCCTGCCTCGGGCCTGTAGGGCTCAGGAGCTGCAGGGCTCCGGGGCTGCAGGGCTCGGGGACTACAGGACTCCACGGCTCGGGAGGCTGCAGGGCTCCGGGGCTCCAGAGCTCCAGGGCTCCAGGGCTGCAGGGCTCCGGGGCTGCTGGGCTCCAGGGCTCCAGGGCCCAGGACCCATGGAGCCTTTCCCGGGTACTTTGCCACTCTGCGGCCCGGAGGAGGGAGCCCCGGATGCCTGGGAGGTGTTCCCGGGCATCGCCCATCTGGTCCCAAGCAGGGAACCACCAGACCTGGGAGGGTGTTTGGGCATACCCTTGCACCTACTAATCCGGAGGAAAATTACCCCCCTTTCTTGTAATCTGTGCACTCGAGGTGACAGAGGGGACCCAGGGCGCAAACGTGCCCGACCTCCTGGAGCCCTGTCTCGGATCCGGGAGGCGAATGGCATCTCATAGGGACTTCCAGGGAAATCCGGCCATCTAGTCGCCCCATAGGAAAGCATTGCGGGCGACCAGATGGCCGTGGCGAGAGGGGCGACCAGATGGCCGGGACCAAAATGACGCCAATCTGCCTGCCCCGGGCCTTTAGGGCTCAGGAGCTGCAGGGCTCCAGGGCTCCGGGGCTCCGGGGCTCTGGGGCTGCAGGGATGCAGGGCTCGGGGACTGCAGGGCTCCACGGCTCGGGGGGCTGCAGGGCTCCGGGGCTGCAGGGCTCCAGGGCTCCAGGGCTCCAGGGCTCCAGGGCTCCAGGGCTCCAGGGCTCCAGTGCTAAAGGGCTCCAGGGCTCTGGGGCTTCAGGGCAGCAGGGCTCCAGGGCTCCGGGGCTCCAGGGCCCGGGACCCATGGAGCCCGTCCCGGGTACTTTCCCACTCTGCGGCCCGGAGGAGGGAGCCCCGAATGCCTGGGAGGTGCTGCCCGGGCATCGCTCATCTGGTCCCCAGCAGGGACCACCAGCCCCGGGAGGGTGTTTGGGCATACCCTTGCACGTACTAATCCGGAGGAAAATTACCCCCCTTTCTTGTAATCCGTGCACTCGAGGTGACAGAGGGGACCCAGGGCACAAAAGTGCCCGACCTCCTGGAGCCCAGGATGGGATCCGGGAGGCGAATGGCACCTCATAGGGACTTCCAGGGAAGTCCGGCCATCTAGTCGCCCCATAGGAAAGAATAGCAGGCGACCAGATGGCCGAGGCGAGAGTGGCGACCTGATGGCCGGGACCGAAAGGACGCCAATCTGCCTGCCTCGGGCCTGTAGGGCTCAGGAGCTGCAGGGCTCCGGGGCTGCAGGGCTCGGGACTGCAGGACTCCACGGCTCGGGGGGCTGCAGGGCTCCGGGGCTCCAGGGCTCCAGGGCTCCAGGGCTCCAGGGCTCCAGGGCTCCAGGGCTGCAGGGCTCCGGGGCTCCAGGGCTGCTGGGCTCCAGGGCAGCAGGGCTCCAGGGCCCAGGACCCATGGAGCCTATCCCGGGTACTTTGCCACTCTGCGGCCCGGAGGAGGGAGCCCCGGATGCCTGGGAGGTGTTCCCCGGGCATCGCCCATCTGGTCCCCAGCAGGGAACCACCAGACCTGGGAGGGTGTTTGGGCATACCCTTGCACCTACTAATCCGGAGGAAAATTACCCCCCTTTCTTGTAATCTGTGCACTCGAGGTGACAGAGGGGACCCAGGGCACGAACGTGCCCGACCTCCTGGAGCCCTGGCTGGGATCCGGGAGGCGAATGGCATCTCATAGGGACTTCCAGGGAAGTCCGGCCATCTAGTCGCCCCATAGGAAAGAATTGCGGGCGACCAGAAGGCCGAGGCGAGAGGGGCAACCTGATGGCCGGGACCGAAAGGACGCCAATCTGCCTGCCTCGGGCCTGTAGGGCTCAGGAGCTGCAGGGCTCCGGGGCTCCGGGGCTGCAGGGCTCGGGGACTGCAGGGCTCCACGGCTCGGGGGGCTGCAGGGCTCCGGGGCTCCAGGGCTCCAGGGCTCCAGGGCTCCAGGGCTCCAGGGCTGCAGGGCTCCGGGGCTGCTGTGCTCCAGGGCAGCAGGGCTCCAGGGCTCCAGGGACCAGGACCCATGGAGCCTATCCCTGGTACTTTGCCACTCTGCGGCCCGGAGGAGGGAGCCCTTTATGCCTGGGAGGTGTTCCCCGGGCATCGCCCATCTGGTCCCCAGCAGGGAACTACCAGACCTGGGAGGGTGTTTGGGCATACCCTTGCACCTACTAATCCGGAGGAAAATTACCCCCCTTTCTTGTAATCTGTGCACTGGAGGTGACAGAGGGGACCCAGGGTGCAAACGTGCCCGACCTCCTAGAGCCCTGGCTGGGATCCGGGAGGCGAATGGCATCTCATAGGGACTTCCAGGGAAGTCCGGCCATCTAGTCGCCCCATAGGAAAGCATTGCGGGCGACCAGATGGCCGTGGCGAGAGGGGCGACCAGATGGCCGGGACCGAAATGACGCCAATCTGCCTGCCCCGGGCCTTTAGGGCTCAGGAGCTGCAGGGCTCCAGGGCTCCGGGGCTCCGGGGCTCCGGGGCTCTGGGGCTGCAGGGATGCAGGGCTCGGGGACTGCAGGGCTCCACGGCTCTGGGGGCTGCAGGGCTCCAGGGCTGCGGGGCTCCAGGGCTCTGGGGCTTCAGGGCAGCAGGGCTCCGGGGCTCCGGGGCTCCAGGGCCCAGGACCCATGGAGCCCGTCCCTGGTACTTTCCCACTCTGCGGCCCGGAGGAGGGAGCCCCGAATGCCTGGGAGGTGCTGCCCGGGCATCGCTCATCTGGTCCCCAGCAGGGAACCACCAGCCCCGGGAGGGTGTTTGGGCATACCCTTGCACCTACTAATCCTGAGGAAAATTACCCCCCTTTCTTGTAATCCGTGCACTCGAGGTGACAGAGGGGACCCAGGGCACAAAAGTGCCCGACCTCCTGGAGCCCAGGATGGGATCCGGGAGGCGAATGGCACCTCATAGGGACTTCCAGGGAAGTCCGGCCATCTAGTCGCCCCATAGAAAAGAATTGCGGGCGACCAGATGGCCGAGGCGAGAGGGGCGACCTGATGGCCGGGACCGAAAGGACGCCAATCTGCCTGCCTCGGGCCTGTAGGGCTCAGGAGCTGCAGGGCTCCGGAGCTCCGGGGCTGCAGGGCTCGGGGACTGCAGGGCTCCACGGCTCGGGGGGCCGCAGGGCTTCGGGGCTCCAGGGCTCCAGGGCTGCAGGGCTGCAGGGCTCCGGGGCTGCTGGGCTCCAGGGCAGCAGGGCTCCAGGGCCCAGGACCCATGGAGCCTATCCCCGGTACTTTGCCACTCTGCGCCCTGGAGGAGGGAGCCCCGGATGCCTGGGAGGTGTTCCCCGGGCATCGCCCATCTGGTCCCCAGCAGGGAACCACCAGACCTGGGAGGGTGTTTGGGCATACCCTTGCACCTACTAATCCGGAGGAAAATTACCCCCCTTTCTTGTAATCTGTGCACTCGAGGTGACAGAGGGGACCCAGGGCGCAAACGTGCCCGACCTCCTGGAGCCCTGTCTCGGATCCGGGAGGCGAATGGCATCTCATAGGGACTTCCAGGGAAATCCGGCCATCTAGTCGCCCCATAGGAAAGCATTGCGGGCGACCAGATGGCCGTGGCGAGAGGGGCGACCAGATGGCCGGGACCGAAATGACGCCAATCTGCCTGCCCCGGGCCTTTAGGGCTCAGGAGCTGCAGGGCTCCAGGGCTCCGGGGCTCCGGGGCCCTGGGGCTGCAGGGATGCAGGGCTCGGGGACTGCAGGGCTCCACGGCTCGGGGGGCTGCAGGGCTCCGGGGCTGCAGGGCTCCAGGGCTCCAGGGCTCCAGGGCTCCAGTGCTGCAGGGCTCCAGGGCTCTGGGGCTTCAGGGCAGCAGGGCTCCAGGGCTCCGGGGCTCCAGGGCCCGGGACCCATGGAGCCCGTCCCGGGTACTTTCCCACTCTGCGGCCCGGAGGAGGGAGCCCCGAATGCCTGGGAGGTGCTGCCCGGGCATCGCTCATCTGGTCCCCAGCAGGGACCACCAGCCCCGGGAGGGTGTTTGGGCATACCCTTGCACGTACTAATCCGGAGGAAAATTACCCCCCTTTCTTGTAATCCGTGCACTCGAGGTGACAGAGGGGACCCAGGGCACAAAAGTGCCCGACCTCCTGGAGCCCAGGATGGGATCAGGGAGGCGAATGGCACCTCATAGGGACTTCCAGGGAAGTCCGGCCATCTAGTCGCCCCATAGGAAAGAATTGCGGGCGACCAGATGGCCGAGGCGAGAGGGGCGACCTGATGCCCGGGACCGAAAGGACGCCAATCTGCCTGCCTCGGGCCTGTAGGGCTCAGGAGCTGCAGGGCTCCGGGGCTGCAGGGCTCGGGGAATGCAGGACTCCACGGCTCGGGGGGCTGCAGGGCTCCGGGGCTCCAGAGCTCCAGGGCTCCAGGGCTGCAGGGCTCCGGGGCTGCTGGGCTCCAGGGCAGCAGTGCTCCAGGGCTCCAGGGCCCAGGACCCATGGAGCCTTTCCCGGGTACTTTGCCACTCTGCGGCCCGGAGGAGGGAGCCCCGGATGCCTGGGAGGTGTTCCCGGGCATCGCCCATCTGGTCCCCAGCAGGGAACCACCAGACCTGGGAGGGTGTTTGGGCATACCCTTGCACCTACTAATCCGGAGGAAAATTACCCCCCTTTCTTGTAATCTGTGCACTCGAGGTGACAGAGGGGACCCAGGGCGCAAACGTGCCCGACCTCCTGGAGCCCTGTCTCGGATCCGGGAGGCGAATGGCATCTCATAGGGACTTCCAGGGAAATCCGGCCATCTAGTCGCCCCATAGGAAAGCATTGCGGGTGACCAGATGGCCGTGGCGAGAGGGGCGACCAGATGGCCGGGACCGAAATGACGCCAATCTGCCTGCCCCGGGCCTTTAGGGCTCAGGAGCTGCAGGGTTCCAGGGCTCCGGGGCTCTGGGGCTGCAGGGATGCAGGGCTCGGGGACTGCAGGGCTCCACGGCTCGGGGGGCTGCAGGGCTCCGGGGCTGCAGGGCTCCAGGGCTCCAGGGCTCCAGTGCTAAAGGGCTCCAGGGCTCTGGGGCTTCAGGGCAGCAGGACTCCAGGGCTCCGGGGCTCCAGGGCCCGGGACCCATGGAGCCCGTCCCGGGTACTTTCCCACTCTGCGGCCCGGAGGAGGGAGCCCCGAATGCCTGGGAGGTGCTGCCCGGGCATCGCTCATCTGGTCCCCAGCGGTGACCACCAGCCCCGGGAGGGTGTTTGGGCATACCCTTGCACGTACTAATCCGGAGGAAAATTACCCCCCTTTCTTGTAATCCGTGCACTCGAGGTGACAGAGGGGACCCAGGGCACAAAAGTGCCCGACCTCCTGGAGCCCAGGATGGGATCCGGGAGGCGAATGGCACCTCATAGGGACTTCCAGGGAAGTCCGGCCATCTAGTCGCCCCATAGGAAAGAATTGCGGGCGACCAGATGGCCGAGGCGAGAGGGGCGACCTGATGGCCCGGACCGAAAGAACGCCAATCTGCCTGCCTCGGGCCTGTAGGGCTCAGGAGCTGCAGGGCTCCGGGGCTGCAGGGCTCGGGACTGCAGGACTCCACGGCTCGGGGGGCTGCAGGGCTCCGGGGCTCCAGGGCTCCAGGGCTCCAGGGCTCCAGGGCTGCAGGGCTCCGGGGCTCCAGGGCTGCTGGGCTCCAGGGCAGCAGGGCTCCAGGGCCCAGGACCCATGGAGCCTATCCCGGGTACTTTGCCACTCTGCGGCCCGGAGGAGGGAGCCCCGGATGCCTGGGAGGTGTTCCCCGGGCATCGCCCATCTGGTCCCCAGCAGGGAACCACCAGACCTGGGAGGGTGTTTGGGCATACCCTTGCACCTACTAATCCGGAGGAAAATTACCCCCCTTTCTTGTAATCTGTGCACTCGAGGTGACAGAGGGGACCCAGGGCACGAACGTGCCCGACCTCCTGGAGCCCTGGCTGGGATCCGGGAGGCGAATGGCATCTCATATGGACTTCCAGGGAAGTCCGGCCATCTAGTCGCCCCATAGGAAAGAATTGCGGGCGACCAGATGGCCGTGGCGAGAGGGCCGACCAGATGGCCGGGACCGAAATGACGCCAATCTGCCTGCCCCGGGCCTTTAGGGCTCAGGAGCTGCAGGGCTCCAGGGCTCCGGGGCTCCGGGGCTCTGGGGCTGCAGGGATGCAGGGCTCGGGGACTGCAGGGCTCCACGGCTCTGGGGGCTGCAGGGCTCCGGGGCTGCAGGGCTCCAGGGCTGCAGGGCTCCAGGGCTCTGGGGCTTCAGGGCAGCAGGGCTCCAGGGCTCCGGCGCTCCAGGGCCCAGGACCCATGGAGCCCGTCCTGGGTACTTTCCCACTCTGCGGCCCGGAGAAGGGAGCCCCGGATGCCTGGGAGGTGCTGCCCGGGCATCGCTCATCTGGTCCCCAGCAGGGAACCACCAGCCCCGGGAGGGTGTTTGGGCATACCCTTGCACCTACTAATCCGGAGGAAAATTACCCCCCTTTCTTGTAATCAAGCACTCGAGGTGACAGAGGGGACCCAGGGCACAAAAGTGACCGACCTCCTGGAGCCCAGGATGGGATCCGGGAGGTGAATGGCACCTCATAGGGACTTCCAGGGAAGTCCGGCCATCTAGTCGCCCCATAGGAAAGCATTGCGGGCGACCAGATGGCCGTGGTGAGAGGGGCGACCTGATGGCCGGGACCGAAATGACACCAATCTGCCTGCCCCGGGCCTTTAGGGCTCAGGAGCTGCATGGCTCCAGGGCTCCGGGGCTCCTGGGCTCCGGGGCTCCGGGGCTCTGGGGCTGCAGGGATGCAGGGCTCGGGGACTGCAGGGCTCCACGGCTCTGGGGGCTGCAGGGCTCCGGGGCTGCAGGGCTCCAGGGCTGCGGGGCTCCAGGGCTCTGGGGCTTCAGGGCAGCAGGGCTCCGGGGCTCCGGGGCTCCAGGGCCCAGGACCCATGGAGCCCGTCCCTGGTACTTTCCCACTCTGCGGCCCGGAGGAGGGAGCCCCGAATGCCTGGTAGGTGCTGCCCGGGCATCGCTCATCTGGTCCCCAGCAGGGAACCACCAGCCCCGGGAGGGTGTTTGGGCATACCCTTGCACCTACTAATCCGGAGGAAAATTACCCCCCTTTTTTGTAATCTGTGCACTCGAGGTGACAGAGGGGACCCAGGGCACAAAAGTGCCCGACCTCCTGGAGCCCAGGATGGGATCCGGGAGGCGAATGGCACCTCATAGGGACTTCCAGGGAAGTCCGGCCATCTAGTCGCCCCATAGAAAAGAATTGCGGGCGACCAGATGGCCGAGGCGAGAGGGGCGACCTGATGGCCGGGACCGAAAGGACGCCAATCTGCCTGCCTCGGCTTGTAGGGCTCAGGAGCTGCAGGGCTCCGGAGCTCCGGGGCTGCAGGGCTCGGGGACTGCAGGGCTCCACGGCTCGGGGGGCCGCAGGGCTTCAGGGCTCCAGGGCTCCAGGGCTGCAGGGCTGCAGGACTCCGGGGCTGCTGGGCTCCAGGGCAGCAGGGCTCCAGGGCTCCAGGGCCCAGGACCCATGGAGCCTATCCCGGGTACTTTGCCACTCTGTGCCCTGGAGGAGGGAGCCCCGGATGCCTGGGAGGTGTTCCCCGGGCATCGCCCATCTGGTCCCCAGCAGGGAACCACCAGACCTGGGAGGGTGTTTGGGCATACCCTTGCACCTACTAATCCGGAGGAAAATTACCCCCCTTTCTTGTAATCTGTGCACTCGAGGTGACAGAGGGGACCCAGGGCGCAAACGTGCCCGACCTCCTGGAGGCCTGTCTCGGATCCGGGAGGCGAATGGCATCTCATAGGGACTTCCAGGGAAATCCGGCCATCTAGTCGCCCCATAGGAAAGCATTGCGGGCGACCAGATGGCCGTGGCGAGAGGGGCGACCAGATGGCCGGGACCGAAATGACGCCAATCTGCCTGCCCCGGGCCTTTAGGGCTCAGGAGCTGCAGGGCTCCAGGGCTCCGGGGCTCCGGGGCCCTGGGGCTGCAGGGATGCAGGGCTCGGGGACTGCAGGGCTCCACGGCTCGGGGGGCTGCAGGGCTCCGGGGCTGCAGGACTCCAGGGCTCCAGGGCTCCAGGGCTCCAGTGCTGCAGGGCTCCAGGGCTCTGGGGCTTCAGGGCAGCAGGGCTCCAGGGCTCCGGGGCTCCAGGGCCCGGGACCCATGGAGCCCGTCCCGGGTACTTTCCCACTCTGCGGCCCGGAGGAGGGAGCCCCGAATGCCTGGGAGGTGCTGCCCGGGCATCGCTCATCTGGTCCCCAGCAGGGACCACCAGCCCCGGGAGGGTGTTTGGGCATACCCTTGCACGTACTAATCCGGAGGAAAATTACCCCCCTTTCTTGTAATCCGTGCACTCGAGGTGACAGAGGGGACCCAGGGCACAAAAGTGCCCGACCTCCTGGAGCCCAGGATGGGATCAGGGAGGCGAATGGCACCTCATAGGGACTTCCAGGGAAGTCCGGCCATCTAGTCGCCCCATAGGAAAGAATTGCGGGCGACCAGATGGCCGAGGCGAGAGGGGCGACCTGATGCCCGGGACCGAAAGGACGCCAATCTGCCTGCCTCGGGCCTGTAGGGCTCAGGAGCTGCAGGGCTCCGGGGCTGCAGGGCTCGGGGAATGCAGGACTCCACGGCTCGGGGGGCTGCAGGGCTCCGGGGCTCCAGAGCTCCAGGGCTCCAGGGCTGCAGGGCTCCGGGGCTGCTGGGCTCCAGGGCAGCAGTGCTCCAGGGCTCCAGGGCCCAGGACCCATGGAGCCTTTCCCGGGTACTTTGCCACTCTGCGGCCCGGAGGAGGGAGCCCCGGATGCCTGGGAGGTGTTCCCGGGCATCGCCCATCTGGTCCCCAGCAGGGAACCACCAGACCTGGGAGGGTGTTTGGGCATACCCTTGCACCTACTAATCCGGAGGAAAATTACCCCCCTTTCTTGTAATCTGTGCACTCGAGGTGACAGAGGGGACCCAGGGCGCAAACGTGCCCGACCTCCTGGAGCCCTGTCTCGGATCCGGGAGGCGAATGGCATCTCATAGGGACTTCCAGGGAAATCCGGCCATCTAGTCGCCCCATAGGAAAGCATTGCGGGTGACCAGATGGCCGTGGCGAGAGGGGCGACCAGATGGCCGGGACCGAAATGACGCCAATCTGCCTGCCCCGGGCCTTTAGGGCTCAGGAGCTGCAGGGTTCCAGGGCTCCGGGGCTCTGGGGCTGCAGGGATGCAGGGCTCGGGGACTGCAGGGCTCCACGGCTCGGGGGGCTGCAGGGCTCCGGGGCTGCAGGGCTCCAGGGCTCCAGGGCTCCAGTGCTAAAGGGCTCCAGGGCTCTGGGGCTTCAGGGCAGCAGGACTCCAGGGCTCCGGGGCTCCAGGGCCCGGGACCCATGGAGCCCGTCCCGGGTACTTTCCCACTCTGCGGCCCGGAGGAGGGAGCCCCGAATGCCTGGGAGGTGCTGCCCGGGCATCGCTCATCTGGTCCCCAGCAGGGACCACCAGCCCCGGGAGGGTGTTTGGGCATACCCTTGCACGTACTAATCCGGAGGAAAATTACCCCCCTTTCTTGTAATCCGTGCACTCGAGGTGACAGAGGGGACCCAGGGCACAAAAGTGCCCGACCTCCTGGAGCCCAGGATGGGATCCGGGAGGCGAATGGCACCTCATAGGGACTTCCAGGGAAGTCCGGCCATCTAGTCGCCCCATAGGAAAGAGTTGCGGGCGACCAGATGGCCGAGGCGAGAGGGGCGACCTGATGGCCCGGACCGAAAGAACGCCAATCTGCCTGCCTCGGGCCTGTAGGGCTCAGGAGCTGCAGGGCTCCGGGGCTGCAGGGCTCGGGACTGCAGGACTCCACGGCTCGGGGGGCTGCAGGGCTCCGGGGCTCCAGGGCTCCAGGGCTCCAGGGCTCCAGGGCTGCAGGGCTCCGGGGCTCCAGGGCTGCTGGGCTCCAGGGCAGCAGGGCTCCAGGGCCCAGGACCCATGGAGCCTATCCCGGGTACTTTGCCACTCTGCGGCCCGGAGGAGGGAGCCCCGGATGCCTGGGAGGTGTTCCCCGGGCATCGCCCATCTGGTCCCCAGCAGGGAACCACCAGACCTGGGAGGGTGTTTGGGCATACCCTTGCACCTACTAATCCGGAGGAAAATTACCCCCCTTTCTTGTAATCTGTGCACTCGAGGTGACAGAGGGGACCCAGGGCACGAACGTGCCCGACCTCCTGGAGCCCTGGCTGGGATCCGGGAGGCGAATGGCATCTCATAGGGACTTCCAGGGAAGTCCGGCCATCTAGTCGCCCCATAGGAAAGCATTGCGGGCGACCAGATGGCCGTGGCGAGAGGGCCGACCAGATGGCCGGGACCGAAATGACGCCAATCTGGCTGCCCCGGGCCTTTAGGGCTCAGGAGCTGCAGGGCTCCAGGGCTCCGGGGCTCCGGGGCTCTGGGGCTGCAGGGATGCAGGGCTCGGGGACTGCAGGGCTCCACGGCTCTGGGGGCTGCAGGGCTCCGGGGCTGCAGGGCTCCAGGGCTGCAGGGCTCCAGGGCTCTGGGGCTTCAGGGCAGCAGGGCTCCAGGGCTCCGGCGCTCCAGGGCCCAGGACCCAGGGAGCCCGTCCTGGGTACTTTCCCACTCTGCGGCCCGGAGGAGGGAGCCCCGGATGCCTGGGAGGTGCTGCCCGGGCATCGCTCATCTGGTCCCCAGCAGGGAACCACCAGCCCCGGGAGGGTGTTTGGGCATACCCTTGCACCTACTAATCCGGAGGAAAATTACCCCCCTTTCTTGTAATCAAGCACTCGAGGTGACAGAGGGGACCCAGGGCACAAAAGTGCCCGACCTCCTGGAGCCCAGGATGGGATCCGGGAGGTGAATGGCACCTCATAGGGACTTCCAGGGAAGTCCGGCCATCTAGTCGCCCCATAGGAAAGCATTGCGGGCGACCAGATGGCCGTGGTGAGAGGGGCGACCTGATGGCCGGGACCGAAATGACACCAATCTGCCTGCCCCGGGCCTTTAGGGCTCAGGAGCTGCATGGCTCCAGGGCTCCGGGGCTCCGGGGCTCCGGGGCTCTGGGGCTGCAGGGATGCAGGGCTCGGGGACTGTAGGGCTCCACGGCTCTGGGGGCTGCAGGGCTCCGGGGCTGCAGGGCTCCAGGGCTGCAGGGCTCCAAGGCTTCAGGGCAGCAGGGCTCCAGGGCTCCGGGGCTCCGGGGCTCCAGGGCCCAGGACCCATGGAGCCCGTCCCGGGTACTTTCCCACTCTGCGGCCCGGAGGAGGGAGCCCCGAATGCCTGGGAGGTGCTGCCCGGGAATCGCTCATCTGGTCCCCAGCAGGGAACCACCAGCCCCGGGAGGGTGTTTGGGCATACCCTTGCACCTACTAACCCGGAGGAAAATTACCCCCCTTTCTTGTAATCCGTGCACTCGAGGTGACAGAGGGGACCCAGGGCACAAAAGTGCCCGACCTCCTGGAGCCCAGGATGGGATCCGGGAGGCGAATGGCACCTCATAGGGACTTCCAGGGAAGTCCGGCCATCTAGTCCCCCTTATAGGAAAGAATTGCGGGCGACCAGATGGCCGAGGCGAGAGGGGCGACCTGATGGCCGGGACTGAAAGGACGCCAATCTGCCTGCCTCGGCCTGTAGGGCTCAGGAGCTGCAGGGCTCCGGAGCTCCGGGGCTGCAGGGCTCGGGGACTGCAGGGCTCCACGGCTCGGGGGGCTGCAGGGCTCCGTGGCTCCAGGGCTCCAGGGCTCCAGGGCTCCAGGGCTGCAGGGCTCCGGGGCTGCTGGGCTCCAGGGCAGCAGGGCTCCAGGGCTCCAGGGCCCAGGACCCATGGAGCCTATCCCGGGTACTTTGCCACTCTGCGCCCTGGAGGAGGGAGCCCCGGATGCCTGGGAGGTGTTCCCCGGGCATCGCCCATCTGGTCCCCAGCAGGGAACCACCAGACCTGGGAGGGTGTTTGGGCATACCCTTGCACCTACTAATCCGGAGGAAAATTACCCCCCTTTCTTGTAATCTGTGCACTCGAGGTGACAGAGGGGACCCAGGGCACAAAAGTGCCCGACCTCCTGGAGCCCAGGATGGGATCCGGGAGGTGAATGGCACCTCATAGGGACTTCCAGGGAAGTCCGGCCATCTAGTCGCCCCATAGAAAAGCATTTTGGGCGACCAGATGGCCGAGGCGAGAGGGGCGACCAGATGGCCGGGACCGAAATGACTCCAATCTGCCTGCCCCGGGCATGCAGGGCTCCGGGGCTCCGGGGCTGCAGGGCTCCTCGGGGGCCCAGGGCTCCCGGGCTCCAGGGCTGCAGGGCTTCAGGGCTGCAGAGCTCCGGGGGGGCTCCAGGGCTCCAGGGGCTGTAGGGCTCCGGGGGCTCCAGGGCTCCGGGTGCTCCAGGGCTGCAGGGCTCCGGGGCTGCAGGGCTCCTGGGCTCCAGGGCAGCAGGGCTCCAGGGCCCAGGACCCATGGAGCCTATCCCGGGTACTTTGCCACTCTGCGGCCCGGAGGAGGGAGCCCCGGATGCCTGGGAGGTGTTCCCCGGGCATCGCCCATCTGGTCCCCAGCAGGGAACCACCAGACCTGGGAGGGTGTTTGGGCATACCCTTGCACCTACTAATCCGGAGGAAAATTACCCCCCTTTCTTGTAATCTGTGCACTCGAGGTGACAGAGGGGACCCAGGGCACGAACGTGCCCGACCTCCTGGAGCCCTGGCTGGGATCCGGGAGGCGAATGGCATCTCATAGGGACTTCCAGGGAAGTCCGGCCATCTAGTCGCCCCATAGGAAAGCATTGCGGGCGACCAGATGGCCGTGGCGAGAGGGCCGACCAGATGGCCGGGACCGAAATGACGCCAATCTGCCTGCCCCGGGCCTTTAGGGCTCAGGAGCTGCAGGGCTCCAGGGCTCCGGGGCTCCGGGGCTCTGGGGCTGCAGGGATGCAGGGCTCGGGGACTGCAGGGCTCCACGGCTCTGGGGGCTGCAGGGCTCCGGGGCTGCAGGGCTCCAGGGCTGCAGGGCTCCAGGGCTCTGGGGCTTCAGGGCAGCAGGGCTCCAGGGCTCCGGCGCTCCAGGGCCCAGGACCCATGGAGCCCGTCCTGGGTACTTTCCCACTCTGCGGCCCGGAGGAGGGAGCCCCGGATGCCTGGGAGGTGCTGCCCGGGCATCGCTCATCTGGTCCCCAGCAGGGAACCACCAGCCCCGGGAGGGTGTTTGGGCATACCCTTGCACCTACTAATCCGGAGGAAAATTACCCCCCTTTCTTGTAATCAAGCACTCGAGGTGACAGAGGGGACCCAGGGCACAAAAGTGCCCGACCTCCTGGAGCCCAGGATGGGATCCGGGAGGTGAATGGCACCTCATAGGGACTTCCAGGGAAGTCCGGCCATCTAGTCGCCCCGTAGGAAAGCATTGCGGGCGACCAGATGGCCGTGGTGAGAGGGGCGACCTGATGGCCGGGACCGAAATGACACCAATCTGCCTGCCCCGGGCCTTTAGGGCTCAGGAGCTGCATGGCTCCAGGGCTCCGGGGCTCCGGGGCTCCGGGGCTCCGGGGCTCTGGGGCTGCAGGGATGCAGGGCTCGGGGACTGCAGGGCTCCACGGCTCTGGGGGCTGCAGGGCTCCGGGGCTGCAGGGCTCCAGGGCTGCAGGGCTCCAGGGCTTCAGGGCAGCAGGGCTCCAGGGCTCCGGGGCACCGGGGCTCCAGGGCCCAGGACCCATGGAGCCCGTCCCGGGTACTTTCCCACTCTGCGGCCCGGAGGAGGGAGCCCCGAATGCCTGGGAGGTGCTGCCCGGGAATCGCTCATCTGGTCCCCAGCAGGGAACCACCAGCCCCGGGAGGGTGTTTGGGCATACCCTTGCACCTACTAACCCGGAGGAAAATTACCCCCCTTTCTTGTAATCCGTGCACTCGAGGTGACAGAGGGGACCCAGGGCACAAAAGTGCCCGACCTCCTGGAGCCCAGGATGGGATCCGGGAGGCGAATGGCACCTCATAGGGACTTCCAGGGAAGTCCGGACATCTAGTCCCCCTTATAGGAAAGAATTGCGGGCGACCAGATGGCCGAGGCGAGAGGGGCGACCTGATGGCCGGGACTGAAAGGACGCCAATCTGCCTGCCTCGGCCTGTAGGGCTCAGGAGCTGCAGGGCTCCGGAGCTCCGGGGCTGCAGGGCTCGGGGACTGCAGGGCTCCACGGCTCGGGGGGCTGCAGGGCTCCATGGCTCCAGGGCTCCAGGGCTCCAGGGCTGCAGGGCTCCGGGGCTGCTGGGCTCCAGGGCAGCAGGGCTCCAGGGCTCCAGGGCCCAGGACCCATGGAGCCTATCCCGGGTACTTTGCCACTCTGCGCCCTGGAGGAGGGAGCCCCGGATGCCTGGGAGGTGTTCCCCGGGCATCGCCCATCTGGTCCCCAGCAGGGAACCACCAGACCTGGGAGGGTGTTTGGGCATACCCTTGCACCTACTAATCCGGAGGAAAATTACCCCCCTTTCTTGTAATCTGTGCACTCGAGGTGACAGAGGGGACCCAGGGCGCAAACGTGCCTGACCTCCTGGAGCCCTGGCTCGGATCCTGGAGGCGAATGGCATCTCATAGGGACTTCCAGGGAAGTCCGGCCATCTAGTCGCCCCATAGAAAAGCATTTTGGGCGACCAGATGGCCGAGGCGAGAGGGGCGACCAGATGGCCGGGACCGAAATGACTCCAATCTGCCTGCCCCGGGCATGCAGGGCTCCGGGGCTGCAGGGCTCCTCGGGGGCCCAGGGCTCCCGGGCTCCAGGGCTGCAGGGCTTCAGGGCTGCAGGGCTCCGGGGGGGCTCCAGGGCTCCAGGGGCTGTAGGGCTCCGGGGGCTCCAGGGCTCCGGGTGCTCCAGGGCTGCAGGGCTCCGGGGCTGCAGGGCTCCTCGGGGGCTGCAGGGCTCCTCGGGGGCTCCATGGCTCCCGGGCTCCGGGGCTGCAGGGCTGCAGGGCTGCAGGGCTCCAGGGGAGCTCCAGGGCTCCAGGGGCTGTAGTGCTCCGGGGGCTCCAGGGTTCCGGGGGCTCCAGGGCTGCAGGACGGAGGGGTATTGCCACACCACCAGGCCCTGCCGGACGGGGCTCAAGCCCCGGGCCTGCTCCCGGTCCCTGCTTCTGAAACCCTAGCCAGGCCGGAGAAAAAGCCTCCCTTGGCTCGGATGAACGCCTGGAACCCCGGCCGGCTTGCAGGACGGGGAAGCTCCAGCAAACCCATGGCCGGCCGTACGGAGCTCAAGCCCCGGGCCCGCTCCCGGTCCCTGCTTCCAAAACCCTAGCCAGGCCGGGGAGAGCCTCCCTTGGCCCTGATGAACGCCCGGAACCTCGGCCGGCTTGCGGGACGGGGAGGCTCCAGCAACCCCATAGCCTACCGGACGGAGCTCAAGCCCCGGGCCCGGTCCCTGCTTCCGAAACCCTAGCCAGCCCGGGGAGAGCCTCCCTTGGCCCCGATGAACGCCCGGAACCTCGGCCGGCTTGCAGGACGGAGCTCAGGCCCCAGGCCCAGCCTACCAACCCTAGCCGGGCCCGGGGAGAGCCTCCCGGTGGACCCCCCTGTCCCCAGCACCCAGACCCTGGGCAGGAACCAAGGAGGGTTAAGCCCAGGCCACGTCCTCTCCCCGACGGCCTGCCCGGGGAGCCCATTTTTGTTGACTATTAAGCCCCCACGTAGTGGGGGCTTACAGAACCTAGGGGAGGGACAAAAGTTGGAGTTAGCCCGGCCGCCAGCCCGCAGGGCCATCTGGTCGCCCAGCCCACAGGGCCATCTGGTCACCCTGCCCGCAGGGCAATCTGGTCGCGCAGCCAGGCAGCCAGATGACCCAGGACGACCCAGCGCCCGGATGGCCTGGGAGGATGCTGTACCCAGTCACTCTTGCAGTCCAGCGAGGGTGGCCAGGCGCTGCTGCTGTTTGCCTCCCTGCTCGACTTGCCCATGCAGCAGTGGGAAGCGGAGGCCCGGCCGGCGGCGGCCCAGGCCATCTGGTCACCCTGCTGACCCGTAAGGGAAGGTGTGGCCCCCATCCCCGCACCCCGGTGGGGCAGGGACGGGAGGGGGAGGCCCCCCTGCTGAAGGGCACGTGGTGGAGGCAGCCTCCCACAGGCCCACGTTACCCCTCCGCATCCCTCCCGCCGGCCAGGCGGCAGAGGGACCCACCCCTGGGTGTGATGGAGGGAGGCTTCCACGGGCGCCCACGCACGGAAAGAGACAAAAGCTTGGCTCAGAGGATGACTTTCAATAGATCGCAGCGAGGTAGCTTCTCTGCTACTTACGAAACCCTGACCCAGATCGTCTACGAATGATTTAGCACCGGGTGCCCCACGAACATGCGCCTGATCAAACTCGGAGAAAAAGGACCATCGGCAAGGGGCTGAGAGGCAGGAGCGTCCCCGGGCCCCTGAGTGCCCCTGGCTGGCGGACCCCGGGATGCCTTCCGCCTCTAAGCATGGCCACACCTCATGGAAGTCTGCCTGATCAAACTCGGAGAAAAACGACCATTGAACCCTGATAAAAACAACCATCAACAAGGGGCCGAGAGGCAGAAGCGTCCACGGGCCCCTGGGGGCCCCTGGCGGGTGGGCCCCAGGACGACCTTCCCCTCTCTGCATGGCCAGACCTCACAGAGGTATGCCTGATTAAATTTGGAGAAAAACGACCATCGGCAAGGGGCTGAGAGGCAGGAGCGTCCTCGGGATCTTGGGGGCCCCTGGCAGGCAGGCCCCGGGATGCCTCCCCTCCTCTCAGCATGGCCGGACCTCATGGAAGTCTGCCTGATCAAACTCGGAAAAAACAACCATCGGCAAGGGGCCAAGAGGCAGAAGTGTCCACGGGCCCCTGGGGGACCCTGGCAGGCGGTCCCCAGGACACCTTCCCCCCCTCAGCATGGCCAGACCTCACGGAGGTCTGTGCCTGATCAAACTCGGAGAAAACGGACCATCGGCAAGGGACTGAGAGGCAGGATTGTTCCCGGGCCCCTGGGGGCCCCTGGCAGGCGGGCCCTGGGACGCCTTTCCCCTCTCAGCATGGCCAGACCTCACGGAGGTATGCCTGATCGAACTTGGAGAAAAACGACCATCGGCAAGGGGCTGAGAGGCAGAAGCGTCCCCGGGCCCCTGGGGGCCCCTGGCGGGTCGGCCCCAGGACGCCTTCCCCCTCTCAGCATGGCCAGACCTCATGGAAGTCTGCCTCATCAAACTCTTAGAAAAACGACCATCGAACCCTGATAAAAACGACCATCGGCAAGGGGCTGAGAGGCAGAAGCGTCCCGGGCCCCTGGGGGCCCCTGGCGGGTGGGCCCCGGGACGCCTTCCCCCTCTCAGCATGGCCAGACCTCATGGAAGTCTGCCTGATCAAACTCGGAGAAAAACTACCATCGAACTCGGAGAAAAACAAACATCGGCAAGGGGCTGAGAGGCAGAAGCTTCCCTGGGCCCCTGGCAGGCGGGCCCTGGGACGCCTTTCCCCTCTCAGCATGGCCAGACCTCACGGAGGTATGCCTGATCGAACTCGGAGAAAAACGACCATCGGCAAGGGGCTGAGAGGCAGAAGCTTCCCCGGGCCCCTGGGGGCCCCTGGCGGGTGGGCCCCGGGACGCCTTCCCCCTCTCAGCATGGCCAGACCTCATGGAAGTCTGCCTGATCAAACTCGGAGAAAAACTACCATCGAACTCGGAGAAAAACAAACATCGGCAAGGGGCTGAGAGGCAGAAGCTTCCCCGGGCCCCTGGGGGCCCCTGGCAGGCGGGCCCTGGGACGCCTTTCCCCTCTCAGCATGGCCAGACCTCACGGAGGTATGCCTGATCGAACTCGGAGAAAAACGACCATCGGCAAGGGGCTGAGAGGCAGAAGCGTCCCCGGGCCCCTGGGGGCCCCTGGCGGGTGGGTCCCGGGACGCCTTCCCCCTCTCAGCATGGCCAGACCTCATGGAAGTCTGCCTGATCAAACTCGGAGAAAAACAACCATCGAACTCGGAGAAAAACGACCATCGGCAAGGGGCTGAGAGGCAGAAGCGTCCCCGGGGGGTCCCTGGCAGCCCCCGGGACGCCTTTCCCCTCTCAGCATGGCCAGACCTCACGGAGGTATACCTGATCAAACTCGGAGAAAAACGACCATCGGCAAGGGGCTGAGAGACAGAAGCGTCCCCGGGCCCCTGGGGGCCCCTGGCGGGTGGGCCCCGGGACGCTTCCCCCCTCTCACCATGGCCAGACCTCATGGAAGTCTGCCTGATCAAACTCGGAGAAAAACGACCATCGAACTCGGAGAAAAACAACCATCGGCAAGGGGCTGAGAGGCAGAAGCGTCCCCGGGCCCCTGGGGGCCCCTGGCAGGCGGGCCCCAGGACTCCTTTTCCCTCTCAGCAAGGCCAGACCTCACAGAGGTATGCCTGATCAAACTCGGAGAAAAACGACCATCGGCAAGGGGCTGAGAGGCAGAAGCGTCCCCGGGCCCCTGGGGGCCCCTGGCGGGTGGGCCCCAGGACGCATCCCCCCTCTCAGCATGGCCAGACCTCATGGAAGTCTGCCTGATCAAACTCGGAGAAAAACGACCATCGAACTCGGAGAAAAACGACCATCGGCAAGGGGCTGAGAGGCAGAAGCGTCCCGGGCCCCTGGGGGCCCCTGGCGGGTGGACCCCGGGATGCCTTCCCCCTCTCAGCATGGCCAGACGTCATGGAAGTCTGCCTCATCAAACTCTTAGAAAAACGACCATCGAACCCTGATATAAACGACCATCGACAAGGGGCCGAGAGGCAGGATTGTTCCCGGGCCCCTGGGGGCCCCTGGCAGGCGGGCCCTGGGACGCCTTTCCCCTCTCAGCATGGCCAGACCTCACGGAGGTATGCCTGATCGAACTCGGAGAAAAACGACCATCGGCAAGGGGCTGAGAGGCAGAAGCGTCCCCAGGCCCCTGGGGGCCCCTGGCGGGTCGGCCCTGGGACGCCTTCCCCCTCTCAGCATGGCCAGACCTCATGGAAGTCTGCCTCATCAAACTCTTAGAAAAACGACCATCGAACCCTGATAAAAACGACCATCGGCAAGGGGCTGAGAGGCAGAAGCGTCCCCGGGCCCCTGGGGGCCCCTGGCGGGTGGGCCCCGGGACGCCTTCCCCCTCTCAGCATGGCCAGACCTCATGGAAGTCTGCCTGATCAAACTCGGAGAAAAACTACCATCGAACTCGGAGAAAAACAAACATCGGCAAGGGGCTGAGAGGCAGAAGCTTCCCCGGGCCCCTGGGGGCCCCTGGCAGGTGGGCCCTGGGACGCCTTTCCCCTCTCAGCATGGCCAGACCTCATGGAAGTCTGCCTGATCAAACTCGGAGAAAAACAACCATCGAACTCGGAGAAAAACGACCATCGGCAAGGGGCTGAGAGGCAGAAGCGTCCCCGGGCCCCTGGGGGTCCCTGGCAGCCCCCGGGACGCGATTCCCCTCTCAGCATGGCCAGACCTCACGGAGGTATACCTGATCGAACTCGGAGAAAAACGACCATCGGCAAGGGGCTTAGAGGCAGAAGCGTCCCCGGGCCCCTGGGGGCCCCTGGCGGGTGGGCCCCGGGACGCTTCCCCCCTCTCAGCATGGCCAGACCTCATGGAAGTCTCCCTGATCAAACTCGGAGAAAAATGACCATCGAACTCGGAGAAAAACGACCATCGGCAAGGGGCTGAGAGGCAGAAGCGTCCCCGGGCCCCTGGGGGCCCCTGGCAGGCGGGCCCCAGGACGCCTTTTCCCTCTCAGCAAGGCCAGACCTCACAGAGGTATGCCTGATCAAACTCGGAGAAAAACGACCATCGGCAAGGGGCTGAGAGGCAGAAGCATCCCCGGGCCCCTGGGGGCCCCTGGCAGTTGGGCCCCGGGACGCATCCCCCCTCTCAGCATGGCCAGACCTCATGGAAGTCTGCCTGATCAAACTCGGAGAAAAACAACCATCGAACTCGGAGAAAAACGACCATCGGCAAGGGGCAGAGAGGCAGAAGCGTCCCTGGGCCCCTGGGGGCCCCTGGCAGGCGGGCCCCGGGACACCTTCCCCCTCAAACTCGGTGAAAAAGGACCATCGGCAATGGGCTGAGAGGCAAGAGTGTCCCCAGGACATGGGGGCCCCGGCGGGCAGGCCCCAGGGCTGCTTTCCCCTGATTCAGAATCTCCGGAGGTCTGACTGACCCTCTCCCTAGTAATCCGGAGGAACATTACCCCCCTTTCTTGTAATCTGTGCACTCGAGGTCACATAGGGGACCCAAGCGACGAACGAGCCCGACCTCCTGGAGCCCTGGCTGGGATCCGGGAGGCGAATGGCACCTCATCGGGACTTCCAGGGAAGTTCGGTCATCTGGTCGCCCCATAGGAAAGCATTGTGGTCGACCAGATGGCCGAGGGAATCGGGGCGACCAGATGAAAGAGGAGCCGTCTGGACACCCTGTGCCCCAACGAAGGAGTCAGCGGGCTCCGCGGCATGGCCGACCGGAGGCCCAGAGCCCCAAAGCCCCAGCTGGGCCCCAGCCATGGAGGCTCCCAGGGGGCCCCGACAGGCCCTCCGACCCGGGGCCCCCTGGCACTTTGACAAGCAGGGAGGACTGCCCGGGCACAACGGAACCCCGACCTGGGCTCTTGGCAGTGCAGCAGGCCGGGGGACAGGGCCCAGGGCCCGAGCACCCAGCTCGGGGCTCTGGGGCTCCGGGGCTCTGTGCCTCCGGGCCTCCGGGGCTCTGGGGCTGCAGGGATGCAGGGCTCGGGGACTGCAGGGCTCCAAGGCTCGGGGGGCTGCAGGGCTCCGGGGCTGCAGGGCTGCAGGGCTCCAGGGCTCGGGGGCTCCAGGGCAGCAGGGCTGCAGGGTTCCGGGGCTCCATTGCTCCAGGGCTCCAGGCCTCCGGGGCTGCTGGGCTGCTGGGCTCCAAGGTTTCGGGCCTCCATGGCCCGGGACCCATGGAGCCCGTCCCGGGTACTTTCCCACTCTGCGGCCCGAAGGAGGGAGCCCCGAATGCCTGGGAGGTGCTGCCCGGGCATCGCTCATCTGGTCCCCAGCAGGGAACCACCAGCCCCGGGAGGGTGTTTGGGCATACCCCTGCACCTACTAATCCGGAGGAAAATTACCCCCCTTTCTTGTAATCTGTGCACTCGAGGTGACAGAGGGGACCCAGGGCACAAAAGTGCCCAACCTCCTGGAGCCCAGGATGGGATCCGGGAGGCGAATGGCACCTCATAAGGACTTCCAGGGAAGTCCGGCCATCTAGTCGCCCCATAGGAAAGAATTGCGGCCGACCAGATGGCCGAGGCGAGAGGGGCGACCTGATGGCCGGGACCGAAAGGACGCCCATCTGCCTGCCTCGGGCCTGTAGGGCTCAGGAGCTGCAGGGCTCCGGGGCTCCGGGGCTGCAGGGCTCGGGGACTGCAGGGCTTCACGGCTCGGGGGGCTGCAGGGCTCCGGGGCTCCAGGGCTCCAAGGCTGCTGGGCTCCAGGGCAGCAGGGCTCCAGGGCTCCAGGGCCCAGGACCCATGGAGCCTATCCCGGGTACTTTGCCACTCTGCGGCCCGGAGGAGGGAGCCCCGGATGCCTGGGAGGTGTTCCCCGGGCATCGCCCATCTGGTCCCCAGCAAGGAACCACCAGACCTGGGAGGGTGTTTGGGCATACCCTTGCACCTACTAATCCGGAGGAAAATTACCCCCCTTTCTTGTAATCTGTGCACTCGAGGTGACAGAGGGGACCCAGGGCACGAACGTGCCCGACCTCCTGGAGCCCTGGCTGGGATCCGGGAGGCGAATGGCATCTCATAGGGACTTCCAGGGAAGTCCGGCCATCTAGTCGCCCCATAGGAAAGCATTGCGGGCGACCAGATGGCCGTGGCGAGAGGGGCGACCAGATGGCCGGGACCGAAATGACGCCAATCTGCCTGCCCCGGGCCTTTAGGGCTCAGGAGCTGCAGGGCTCCAGGGCTCCGGGGCTCTGGGGCTCTGGGGCTGCAGGGATGCAGGGCTCGGGGACTGCAGGGCTCCACGGCTCGGGGGGCTGCAGGGCTCCAGGGCTCCAGGGCTCCAGGGCTTCAGGGCTCCAGGGCTGCAGGGCTCCAGGGCTCTGGGGCTTCAGGGCAGCAGGGCTCCAGGGCTCCGGGGCTCCGGGACCCATGGAGCCCGTCCCGGGTACTTTCCCACTCTGCGGCCCGGAGGAGGGAGCCCCGAATGCCTGTGAGGTGCTGCCCGGGCATCGCTCATCTGGTCCCCAGCAGGGAACCACCAGCCTCGGGAGGGTGTTTGGGCATACCCTTGCACCTACTAATCTGGAGGAAAATTACCCCCCTTTCTTGTAATCTGTGCACTCGAGGTGACAGAGGGGACCCAGGGCACAAAAGTGCCCGACATCCTGGAGCCCAGGATGGGATCCGGGAGGCGAATGGCACCTCATAGGGACTTCCAGGGAAGTCCGGCCATCTAGTCGCCCCATAGGAAAGCATTGCGGGCGACCAGATGGCCGTGGCGAGAGGGGCGACCAGATGGCCGGGACCGAAATGACGCCAATCTGCCTGCCCCGGGCCTTTAGGGCTCAGGAGCTGCAGGGCTCCAGGGCTCCGGGGCTCCGGGGCCCTGGGGCTGCAGGGATGCAGGGCTCGGGGACTGCAGGGCTCCACGGCTCGGGGGCTGCAGGGCTCCGGGGCTGCAGGGCTCCAGGGCTCCAGGGCTCCAGTGCTGCAGGGCTCCAGGGCAGCAGGGCTCCAGGGCTCCGGGGCTCCAGGGCCCGGGACCCATGGAGCCCGTCCCGGGTACTTTCCCACTCTGCGGCCCGGAGGAGGGAGCCCCGAATGCCTGGGAGGTGCTGCCCGGGCATCGCTCATCTGGTCCCCAGCAGGGACCACCAGCCCCAGGAGGGTGTTTGGGCATACCCTTGCACGTACTAATCCGGAGGAAAATTACCCCCCTTTCTTGTAATCCGTGCACTCGAGGTGACAGAGGGGACCCAGGGCACAAAAGTGCCCGACCTCCTGGAGCCCAGGATGGGATCCGGGAGGCGAATGGCACCTCATAGGGACTTCCAGGGAAGTCCGGCCATCTAGTCGCCCCATAGGAAAGAATAGCAGGCGACCAGATGGCCGAGGCGAGAGTGGCGACCTGATGGCCGGGACCGAAAGGACGCCAATCTGCCTGCCCCGGGCCTTTAGGGCTCAGGAGCTGCAGGGCTCCAGGGCTCCGGGGCTCCGGGGCTCTGGGGCTGCAGGGATGCAGGGCTCGGGGACTGCAGGGCTCCACGGCTCGGGGGGCTGCAGGGCTCCGGGGCTGCAGGGCTCCAGGGCTCCAGGGCTCCAGGGCTCCAGTGCTAAAGGGCTCCAGGGCTCTGGGGCTTCAGGGCAGCAGGGCTCCAGGGCTCCGGGGCTCCAGGGCCCGGGACCCATGGAGCCCGTCCCGGGTACTTTCCCACTCTGCGGCCCGGAGGAGGGAGCCCCGAATGCCTGGGAGGTGCTGCCCGGGCATCGCTCATCTGGTCCCCAGCAGGGACCACCAGCCCCAGGAGGGTGTTTGGGCATACCCTTGCACGTACTAATCCGGAGGAAAATTACCCCCCTTTCTTGTAATCCGTGCACTCGAGGTGACAGAGGGGACCCAGGGCACAAAAGTGCCCGACCTCCTGGAGCCCAGGATGGGATCCGGGAGGCGAATGGCACCTCATAGGGACTTCCAGGGAAGTCCGGCCATCTAGTCGCCCCATAGGAAAGAATAGCAGGCGACCAGATGGCCGAGGCGAGAGTGGCGACCTGATGGCCGGGACCGAAAGGACGCCAATCTGCCTGCCTCGGGCCTGTAGGGCTCAGGAGCTGCAGGGCTCCGGGGCTGCAGGGCTCAGGACTGCAGGACTCCACGGCTCGGGGGGCTGCAGGGCTCCGGGGCTCCAGGGCTCCAGGGCTCCAGGGCTCCAGGGCTACAGGGCTCCGGGGCTCCAGGGCTGCTGGGCTCCAGGGCAGCAGGGCTCCAGGGCCCAGGACCCATGGAGCCTATCCCGGGTACTTTGCCACTCTGCGGCCCGGAGGAGGGAGCCCCGGATGCCTGGGAGGTGTTCCCCGGGCATCGCCCATCTGGTCCCCAGCAGGGAACCACCAGACCTGGGAGGGTGTTTGGGCATACCCTTGCACCTACTAATCCGGAGGAAAATTACCCCCCTTTCTTGTAATCTGTGCACTCGAGGTGACAGAGGGGACCCAGGGCACGAACGTGCCCGACCTCCTGGAGCCCTGGCTGGGATCCGGGAGGCGAATGGCATCTCATAGGGACTTCCAGGGAAGTCCGGCCATCTAGTCGCCCCATAGGAAAGAATTGCGGGCGACCAGAAGGCCGAGGCGAGAGGGGCGACCTGATGGCCGGGACCGAAAGGACGCCAATCTGCCTGCCTCGGGCCTGTAGGGCTCAGGAGCTGCAGGGCTCCGGGGCTCCGGGGCTGCAGGGGTCGGGGACTGCAGGGCTCCACGGCTCGGGGGGCTGCAGGGCTCCGGGGCTCCAGGGCTCCAGGGCTCCAGGGCTGCAGGGCTCCGGGGCTGCTGTGCTCCAGGGCAGCAGGGCTCCAGGGCTCCAGGGCCCAGGACCCATGGAGCCTATCCCTGGTACTTTGCCACTCTGCGGCCCGGAGGAGGGAGCCCTTTATGCCTGGGAGGTGTTCCCCGGGCATCGCCCATCTGGTCCCCAGCAGGGAACTACCAGACCTGGGAGGGTGTTTGGGCATACCCTTGCACCTACTAATCCGGAGGAAAATTACCCCCCTTTCTTGTAATCTGTGCACTCGAGGTGACAGAGGGGACCCAGGGTGCAAACGTGCCCGACCTCCTGGAGCCCTGGCTGGGATCCGGGAGGCGAATGGCATCTCATAGGGACTTCCAGGGAAGTCCGGCCATCTAGTCGCCCCATAGGAAAGCATTGCGGGCGACCAGATGGCCGTGGCGAGAGGGGCGACCAGATGGCCGGGACCGAAATGACGCCAATCTGCCTGCCCCGGGCCTTTAGGGCTCAGGAGCTGCAGGGCTCCAGGGCTCCGGGGCTCCGGGGCTCTGGGGCTGCAGGGATGCAGGGCTCGGGGACTGCAGGGCTCCACGGCTCTGGGGGCTGCAGGGCTCCAGGGCTGCGGGGCTCCAGGGCTCTGGGGCTTCAGGGCAGCAGGGCTCCGGGGCTCCGGGGCTCCAGGGCCCAGGACCCATGGAGCCCGTCCCTGGTACTTTCCCACTCTGCGGCCCGGAGGAGGGAGCCCCGAATGCCTGGTAGGTGCTGCCCGGGCATCGCTCATCTGGTCCCCAGCAGGGAACCACCAGCCCCGGGAGGGTGTTTGGGCATACCCTTGCACCTACTAATCCGGAGGAAAATTACCCCCCTTTTTTGTAATCCGTGCACTCGAGGTGACAGAGGGGACCCAGGGCACAAAAGTGCCCGACCTCCTGGAGCCCAGGATGGGATCCGGGAGGCGAATGGCACCTCATAGGGACTTCCAGGGAAGTCCGGCCATCTAGTCGCCCCATAGAAAAAAATTGCGGGCGACCAGATGGCCGAGGCGAGAGGGGCGACCTGATGGCCGGGACCGAAAGGACGCCAATCTGCCTGCCTCGGGCCTGTAGGGCTCAGGAGCTGCAGGGCTCCGGAGCTCCGGGGCTGCAGGGCTCGGGGACTGCAGGGCTCCACGGCTCGGGGGGCCGCAGGGCTTCAGGGCTCCAGGGCTCCAGGGCTGCAGGGCTGCAGGGCTCCGGGGCTGCTGGGCTCCAGGGCAGCAGGGCTCCAGGGCTCCAGGGCCCAGGACCCATGGAGCCTATCCCGGGTACTTTGCCACTCTGTGCCCTGGAGGAGGGAGCCCCGGATGCCTGGGAGGTGTTCCCCGGGCATCGCCCATCTGGTCCCCAGCAGGGAACCACCAGACCTGGGAGGGTGTTTGGGCATACCCTTGCACCTACTAATCCGGAGGAAAATTACCCCCCTTTCTTGTAATCTGTGCACTCGAGGTGACAGAGGGGACCCAGGGCGCAAACGTGCCCGACCTCCTGGAGCCCTGTCTCGGATCCGGGAGGCGAATGGCATCTCATAGGGACTTCCAGGGAAGTCCGGCCATCTAGTCGCCCCATAGGAAAGCATTGCGGGCGACCAGATGGCCGTGGCGAGAGGGGCGACCAGATGGCCGGGACCGAAATGACGCCAATCTGCCTGCCCCGGGCCTTTAGGGCTCAGGAGCTGCAGGGCTCCAGGGCTCCGGGGCTCCGGGGCCCTGGGGCTGCAGGGATGCAGGGCTCGGGGACTGCAGGGCTCCACGGCTCGGGGGGCTGCAGGGCTCCGGGGCTGCAGGGCTCCAGGGCTCCAGGGCTCCAGGGCTCCAGTGCTGCAGGGCTCCAGGGCTCTGGGGCTTCAGGGCAGCAGGGCTCCAGGGCCCCGCGGCTCCAGGGCCCGGGACCCATGGAGCCCGTCCCGGGTACTTTCCCACTCTGCGGCCCGGAGGAGGGAGCCCCGAATGCCTGGGAGGTGCTGCCCGGGCATCGCTCATCTGGTCCCCAGCAGGGACCACCAGCCCCAGGAGGGTGTTTGGGCATACCCTTGCACGTACTAATCCGGAGGAAAATTACCCCCCTTTCTTGTAATCCGTGCACTCGAGGTGACAGAGGGGACCCAGGGCACAAAAGTGCCCGACCTCCTGGAGCCCAGGATGGGATCAGGGAGGCGAATGGCACCTCATAGGGACTTCCAGGGAAGTCCGGCCATCTAGTCGCCCCATAGGAAAGAATTGCGGGCGACCAGATGGCCGAGGCGAGAGGGGCGACCTGATGCCCGGGACCGAAAGGACGCCAATCTGCCTGCCTCGGGCCTGTAGGGCTCAGGAGCTGCAGGGCTCCGGGGCTGCAGGGCTCGGGGAATGCAGGACTCCACGGCTCGGGGGGCTGCAGGGCTCCGGGGCTCCAGAGCTCCAGGGCTCCAGGGCTGCAGGGCTCCGGGGCTGCTGGGCTCCAGGGCAGCAGTGCTCCAGGGCTCCAGGGCCCAGGACCCATGGAGCCTTTCCCGGGTACTTTGCCACTCTGCGGCCCGGAGGAGGGAGCCCCGGATGCCTGGGAGGTGTTCCCGGGCATCGCCCATCTGGTCCCCAGCAGGGAACCACCAGACCTGGGAGGGTGTTTGGGCATACCCTTGCACCTACTAATCCGGAGAAAAATTACCCCCCTTTCTTGTAATCTGTGCACTCGAGGTGACAGAGGGGACCCAGGGCGCAAACGTGCCCGACCTCCTGGAGCCCTGTCTCGGATCCGGGAGGCGAATGGCATCTCATAGGGACTTCCAGGGAAATCCGGCCATCTAGTCGCCCCATAGGAAAGCATTGCGGGTGACCAGATGGCCGTGGCGAGAGGGGCGACCAGATGGCCGGGACCGAAATGACGCCAATCTGCCTGCCCCGGGCCTTTAGGGCTCAGGAGCTGCAGGGTTCCAGGGCTCCGGGGCTCTGGGGCTGCAGGGATGCAGGGCTCGGGGACTGCAGGGCTCCACGGCTCGGGGGGCTGCAGGGCTCCGGGGCTGCAGGGCTCCAGGGCTCCAGGGCTCCAGTGCTAAAGGGCTCCAGGGCTCTGGGGCTTCAGGGCAGCAGGACTCCAGGGCTCCGGGGCTCCAGGGCCCGGGACCCATGGAGCCCGTCCCGGGTACTTTCCCACTCTGCGGCCCGGAGGAGGGAGCCCCGAATGCCTGGGAGGTGCTGCCCGGGCATCGCTCATCTGGTCCCCAGCAGGGACCACCAGCCCCAGGAGGGTGTTTGGGCATACCCTTGCACGTACTAATCCGGAGGAAAATTACCCCCCTTTCTTGTAATCCGTGCACTCGAGGTGACAGAGGGGACCCAGGGCACAAAAGTGCCCGACTTCCTGGAGCCCAGGATGGGATCCGGGAGGCGAATGGCACCTCATAGGGACTTCCAGGGAAGTCCGGCCATCTAGTCGCCCCATAGGAAAGAATTGCGGGCGACCAGATGGCCGAGGCGAGAGGGGCGACCTGATGGCCCGGACCGAAAGAACGCCAATCTGCCTGCCTCGGGCCTGTATGGCTCAGGAGCTGCAGGGCTCCGGGGCTGCAGGGCTCGGGACTGCAGGACTCCACGGCTCGGGGGCTGCAGGGCTCCGGGGCTCCAGGGCTCCAGGGCTCCAGGGCTCCAGGGCTGCAGGGCTCCGGGGCTCCAGGGCTGCTGGGCTCCAGGGCAGCAGGGCTCCAGGGCCCAGGACCCATGGAGCCTATCCCGGGTACTTTGCCACTCTGCGGCCCGGAGGAGGGAGCCCCGGATGCCTGGGAGGTGTTCCCCGGGCATCGCCCATCTGGACCCAGCAGGGAACCACCAGACCTGGGAGGGTGTTTGGGCATACCCTTGCACCTACTAATCCGGAGGAAAATTACCCCCCTTTCTTGTAATCTGTGCACTCGAGGTGACAGAGGGGACCCAGGGCACGAACGTGCCCGACCTCCTGGAGCCCTGGCTGGGATCCGGGAGGCGAATGGCATCTCATAGGGACTTCCAGGGAAGTCCGGCCATCTAGTCGCCCCATAGGAAAGCATTGCGGGCGACCAGATGGCCGTGGCGAGAGGGCCGACCAGATGGCCGGGACCGAAATGACGCCAATCTGCCTGCCCCGGGCCTTTAGGGCTCAGGAGCTGCAGGGCTCCAGGGCTCCGGGGCTCCGGGGCTCTGGGGCTGCAGGGATGCAGGGCTCGGGGACTGCAGGGCTCCACGGCTCTGGGGGCTGCAGGGCTCCGGGGCTGCAGGGCTCCAGGGCTGCAGGGCTCCAGGGCTCTGGGGCTTCAGGGCAGCAGGGCTCCAGGGCTCCGGCGCTCCAGGGCCCAGGACCCATGGAGCCCGTCCTGGGTACTTTCCCACTCTGCGGCCCGGAGGAGGGAGCCCCGGATGCCTGGGAGGTGCTGCCCGGGCATCGCTCATCTGGTCCCCAGCAGGGAACCACCAGCCCCGGGAGGGTGTTTGGGCATACCCTTGCACCTACTAATCCGGAGGAAAATTACCCCCCTTTCTTGTAATCAAGCACTCGAGGTGACAGAGGGGACCCAGGGCACAAAAGTGCCCGACCTCCTGGAGCCCAGGATGGGATCCGGGAGGTGAATGGCACCTCATAGGGACTTCCAGGGAAGTCCGGCCATCTAGTCGCCCCATAGGAAAGCATTGCGGGCGACCAGATGGCCGTGGTGAGAGGGGCGACCTGATGGCCGGGACCGAAATGACACCAATCTGCCTGCCCCGGGCCTTTAGGGCTCAGGAGCTGCATGGCTCCAGGGCTCCGGGGCTCCGGGGCTCCGGGGCTCCGGGGCTCTGGGGCTGCAGGGATGCAGGGCTCGGGGACTGCAGGGCTCCACGGCTCTGGGGGCTGCAGGGCTCCGGGGCTGCAGGGCTCCAGGGCTGCGGGGCTCCAGGGCTCTGGGGCTTCAGGGCAGCAGGGCTCCGGGGCTCCGGGGCTCCAGGGCCCAGGACCCATGGAGCCCGTCCCTGGTACTTTCCCACTCTGCGGCCCGTAGGAGGGAGCCCCGAATGCCTGGTAGGTGCTGCCCGGGCATCGCTCATCTGGTCCCCAGCAGGGAACCACCAGCCCCGGGAGGGTGTTTGGGCATACCCTTGCACCTACTAATCCGGAGGAAAATTACCCCCCTTTTTTGTAATCTGTGCACTCGAGGTGACAGAGGGGACCCAGGGCACAAAAGTGCCCGACCTCCTGGAGCCCAGGATGGGATCCGGGAGGCGAATGGCACCTCATAGGGACTTCCAGGGAAGTCCGGCCATCTAGTCGCCCCATAGAAAAGAATTGCGGGCGACCAGATGGCCGAGGCGAGAGGGGCGACCTGATGGCCGGGACCGAAAGGACGCCAATCTGCCTGCCTCGGCCTGTAGGGCTCAGGAGCTGCAGGGCTCCGGAGCTCCGGGGCTGCAGGGCTCGGGGACTGCAGGGCTCCACGGCTCGGGGGGCCGCAGGGCTTCAGGGCTCCAGGGCTCCAGGGCTGCAGGGCTGCAGGACTCCGGGGCTGCTGGGCTCCAGGGCAGCAGGGCTCCAGGGCTCCAGGGCCCAGGACCCATGGAGCCTATCCCGGGTACTTTGCCACTCTGTGCCCTGGAGGAGGGAGCCCCGGATGCCTGGGAGGTGTTCCCCGGGCATCGCCCATCTGGTCCCCAGCAGGGAACCACCAGACCTGGGAGGGTGTTTGGGCATACCCTTGCACCTACTAATCCGGAGGAAAATTACCCCCCTTTCTTGTAATCTGTGCACTCGAGGTGACAGAGGGGACCCAGGGCGCAAACGTGCCCGACCTCCTGGAGCCCTGTCTCGGATCCGGGAGGCGAATGGCATCTCATAGGGACTTCCAGGGAAATCCGGCCATCTAGTCGCCCCATAGGAAAGCATTGCGGGCGACCAGATGGCCGTGGCGAGAGGGGCGACCAGATGGCCGGGACCGAAATGACGCCAATCTGCCTGCCCCGGGCCTTTAGGGCTCAGGAGCTGCAGGGCTCCAGGGCTCCGGGGCTCCGGGGCCCTGGGGCTGCAGGGATGCAGGGCTCGGGGACTGCAGGGCTCCACGGCTCGGGGGGCTGCAGGGCTCCGGGGCTGCAGGGCTCCAGGGCTCCAGGGCTCCAGGGCTCCAGTGCTGCAGGGCTCCAGGGCTCTGGGGCTTCAGGGCAGCAGGGCTCCAGGGCTCCGGGGCTCCAGGGCCCGGGACCCATGGAGCCCGTCCCGGGTACTTTCCCACTCTGCGGCCCGGAGGAGGGAGCCCCGAATGCCTGGGAGGTGCTGCCCGGGCATCGCTCATCTGGTCCCCAGCAGGGACCACCAGCCCCGGGAGGGTGTTTGGGCATACCCTTGCACGTACTAATCCGGAGGAAAATATTACCCCCCTTTCTTGTAATCCGTGCACTCGAGGTGACAGAGGGGACCCAGGGCACAAAAGTGCCCGACCTCCTGGAGCCCAGGATGGGATCAGGGAGGCGAATGGCACCTCATAGGGACTTCCAGGGAAGTCCGGCCATCTAGTCGCCCCATAGGAAAGAATTGCGGGCGACCAGATGGCCGAGGCGAGAGGGGCGACCTGATGCCCGGGACCGAAAGGACGCCAATCTGCCTGCCTCGGGCCTGTAGGGCTCAGGAGCTGCAGGGCTCCGGGGCTGCAGGGCTCGGGGAATGCAGGACTCCACGGCTCGGGGGGCTGCAGGGCTCTGGGGCTCCAGAGCTCCAGGGCTCCAGGGCTGCAGGGCTCCGGGGCTGCTGGGCTCCAGGGCAGCAGTGCTCCAGGGCTCCAGGGCCCAGGACCCATGGAGCCTTTCCCGGGTACTTTGCCACTCTGCGGCCCGGAGGAGGGAGCCCCGGATGCCTGGGAGGTGTTCCCGGGCATCGCCCATCTGGTCCCCAGCAGGGAACCACCAGACCTGGGAGGGTGTTTGGGCATACCCTTGCACCTACTAATCCGGAGGAAAATTACCCCCCTTTCTTGTAATCTGTGCACTCGTGGTGACAGAGGGGACCCAGGGCGCAAACGTGCCCGACCTCCTGGAGCCCTGTCTCGGATCCGGGAGGCGAATGGCATCTCATAGGGACTTCCAGGGAAATCCGGCCATCTAGTCGCCCCATAGGAAAGCATTGCGGGTGACCAGATGGCCGTGGCGAGAGGGGCGACCAGATGGCCGGGACCGAAATGACGCCAATCTGCCTGCCCCGGGCCTTTAGGGCTCAGGAGCTGCAGGGTTCCAGGGCTCCGGGGCTCTGGGGCTGCAGGGATGCAGGGCTCGGGGACTGCAGGGCTCCACGGCTCGGGGGGCTGCAGGGCTCCGGGGCTGCAGGGCTCCAGGGCTCCAGGGCTCCAGTGCTAAAGGGCTCCAGGGCTCTGGGGCTTCAGGGCAGCAGGACTCCAGGGCTCCGGGGCTCCAGGGCCCGGGATCCATGGAGCCCGTCCCGGGTACTTTCCCACTCTGCGGCCCGGAGGAGGGAGCCCCGAATGCCTGGGAGGTGCTGCCCGGGCATCGCTCATCTGGTCCCCAGCAGGGACCACCAGCCCCGGGAGGGTGTTTGGGCATACCCTTGCACGTACTAATCCGGAGGAAAATTACCCCCCTTTCTTGTAATCCGTGCACTCGAGGTGACAGAGGGGACCCAGGGCACAAAAGTACCCGACCTCCTGGAGCCCAGGATGGGATCCGGGAGGCGAATGGCACCTCATAGGGACTTCCAGGGAAGTCCGGCCATCTAGTCGCCCCATAGGAAAGAATTGCGGGCGACCAGATGGCCGAGGCGAGAGGGGCGACCTGATGGCCCGGACCGAAAGAACGCCAATCTGCCTGCCTCGGGCCTGTAGGGCTCAGGAGCTGCAGGGCTCCGGGGCTGCAGGGCTCGGGACTGCAGGACTCCACGGCTCGGGGGGCTGCAGGGCTCCGGGGCTCCAGGGCTCCAGGGCTCCAGGGCTCCAGGGCTGCAGGGCTCCGGGGCTCCAGGGCTGCTGGGCTCCAGGGCAGCAGGGCTCCAGGGCCCAGGACCCATGGAGCCTATCCCGGGTACTTTGCCACTCTGCGGCCCGGAGGAGGGAGCCCCGGATGCCTGGGAGGTGTTCCCCGGGCATCGCCCATCTGGTCCCCAGCAGGGAACCACCAGACCTGGGAGGGTGTTTGGGCATACCCTTGCACCTACTAATCCGGAGGAAAATTACCCCCCTTTCTTGTAATCTGTGCACTCGAGGTGACAGAGGGGACCCAGGGCACGAACGTGCCCGACCTCCTGGAGCCCTGGCTGGGATCCGGGAGGCGAATGGCATCTCATAGGGACTTCCAGGGAAGTCCGGCCATCTAGTCGCCCCATAGGAAAGCATTGCGGGCGACCAGATGGCCGTGGCGAGAGGGCCGACCAGATGGCCGGGACCGAAATGACGCCAATCTGCCTGCCCCGGGCCTTTAGGGCTCAGGAGCTGCAGGGCTCCAGGGCTCCGGGGCTCCGGGGCTCTGGGGCTGCAGGGATGCAGGGCTCGGGGACTGCAGGGCTCCACGGCTCTGGGGGCTGCAGGGCTCCGGGGCTGCAGGGCTCCAGGGCTGCAGGGCTCCAGGGCTCTGGGGCTTCAGGGCAGCAGGGCTCCAGGGCTCCGGCGCTCCAGGGCCCAGGACCCATGGAGCCCGTCCTGGGTACTTTCCCACTCTGCGGCCCGGAGGAGGGAGCCCCGGATGCCTGGGAGGTGCTGCCCGGGCATCGCTCATCTGGTCCCCAGCAGGGAACCACCAGCCCCGGGAGGGTGTTTGGGCATACCCTTGCACCTACTAATCCGGAGGAAAATTACCCCCCTTTCTTGTAATCCGTGCACTCGAGGTGACAGAGGGGACCCAGGGCACAAAAGTGCCTGACCTCCTGGAGCCCAGGATGGGATCCGGGAGGTGAATGGCACCTCATAGGGACTTCCAGGGAAGTCCGGCCATCTAGTCGCCCCATAGGAAAGCATTGCGGGCGACCAGATGGCCGTGGTGAGAGGGGCGACCTGATGGCCGGGACCGAAATGACACCAATCTGCCTGCCCCGGGCCTTTAGGGCTCAGGAGCTGCAGGGCTCCAGGGCTCCGGGGCTCCGGGGCTCTGGGGCTGCAGGGATGCAGGGCTCGGGGACTGCAGGGCTCCACGGCTCTGGGGGCTGCAGGGCTCCGGGGCTGCAGGGCTCCGGGGCTCCGGGGCTGCAGGGCTCCAGGGCTGCAGGGCTCCAGGGCTTCAGGGCAGCAGGGCTCCAGGGCTCCGGGGCTCCGGGGCTCCAGGGCCCAGGACCCATGGAGCCCGTCCCGGGTACTTTCCCACTCTGCGGCCCGGAGGAGGGAGCCCCGAATGCCTGGGAGGTGCTGCCCGGGCATCGCTCATCTGTTCCCCAGCAGGGAACCACCAGCCCCGGGAGGGTGTTTGGGCATACCCTTGCACCTACTAACCCGGAGGAAAATTACCCCCCTTTCTTGTAATCCGTGCACTCGAGGTGACAGAGGGGACCCAGGGCACAAAAGTGCCCGACCTCCTGGAGCCCAGGATGGGATCCGGGAGGCGAATGGCACCTCATAGGGACTTCCAGGGAAGTCCGGCCATCTAGTCCCCCTTATAGGAAAGAATTGCGGGCGACCAGATGGCCGAGGCGAGAGGGGCGACCTGATGGCCGGGACTGAAAGGACGCCAATCTGCCTGCCTCGGCCTGTAGGGCTCAGGAGCTGCAGGGCTCCGGAGCTCCGGGGCTGCAGGGCTCGGGGACTGCAGGGCTCCACGGCTCGGGGGGCTGCAGGGCTCCGTGGCTCCAGGGCTCCAGGGCTCCAGGGCTACAGGGCTCCGGGGCTCCAGGGCTGCTGGGCTCCAGGGCAGCAGGGCTCCAGGGCCCAGGACCCATGGAGCCTATCCCGGGTACTTTGCCACTCTGCGGCCCGGAGGAGGGAGCCCCGGATGCCTGGGAGGTGTTCCCCGGGCATCGCCCATCTGGTCCCCAGCAGGGAACCACCAGACCTGGGAGGGTGTTTGGGCATACCCTTGCACCTACTAATCCGGAGGAAAATTACCCCCCTTTCTTGTAATCTGTGCACTCGAGGTGACAGAGGGGACCCAGGGCACGAACGTGCCCGACCTCCTGGAGCCCTGGCTGGGATCCGGGAGGCGAATGGCATCTCATAGGGACTTCCAGGGAAGTCCGGCCATCTAGTCGCCCCATAGGAAAGAATTGCGGGCGACCAGAAGGCCGAGGCGAGAGGGGCGACCTGATGGCCGGGACCGAAAGGACGCCAATCTGCCTGCCTCGGGCCTGTAGGGCTCAGGAGCTGCAGGGCTCCGGGGCTCCGGGGCTGCAGGGCTCGGGGACTGCAGGGCTCCACGGCTCGGGGGGCTGCAGGGCTCCGGGGCTCCAGGGCTCTAGGGCTCCAGGGCTGCAGGGCTCCGGGGCTGCTGTGCTCCAGGGCAGCAGGGCTCCAGGGCTCCAGGGCCCAGGACCCATGGAGCCTATCCCTGGTACTTTGCCACTTTGCGGCCCGGAGGAGGGAGCCCTTTATGCCTGGGAGGTGTTCCCCGGGCATCGCCCATCTGGTCCCCAGCAGGGAACTACCAGACCTGGGAGGGTGTTTGGGCATACCCTTGCACCTACTAATCCGGAGGAAAATTACCCCCCTTTCTTGTAATCTGTGCACTCGAGGTGACAGAGGGGACCCAGGGTGCAAACGTGCCCGACCTCCTGGAGCCCTGGCTGGGATCCGGGAGGCGAATGGCATCTCATAGGGACTTCCAGGGAAGTCCGGCCATCTAGTCGCCCCATAGGAAAGCATTGCGGGCGACCAGATGGCCGTGGCGAGAGGGGCGACCAGATGGCCGGGACCGAAATGACGCCAATCTGCCTGCCCCGGGCCTTTAGGGCTCAGGAGCTGCAGGGCTCCAGGGCTCCGGGGCTCCGGGGCTCTGGGGCTGCAGGGATGCAGGTCTCGGGGACTGCAGGGCTCCACGGCTCTGGGGGCTGCAGGGCTCCAGGGCTGCGGGGCTCCAGGGCTCTGGGGCTTCAGGGCAGCAGGGCTCCGGGGCTCCGGGGCTCCAGGGCCCAGGACCCATGGAGCCCGTCCCTGGTACTTTCCCACTCTGCGGCCCGGAGGAGGGAGCCCCGAATGCCTGGTAGGTGCTGCCCGGGCATCGCTCATCTGGTCCCCAGCAGGGAACCACCAGCCCCGGGAGGGTGTTTGGGCATACCCTTGCACCTACTAATCCGGAGGAAAATTACCCCCCTTTTTTGTAATCCGTGCACTCGAGGTGACAGAGGGGACCCAGGGCACAAAAGTGCCCGACCTCCTGGAGCCCAGGATGGGATCCGGGAGGCGAATGGCACCTCATAGGGACTTCCAGGGAAGTCCGGCCATCTAGTCGCCCCATAGAAAAGAATTGCGGGCGACCAGATGGCCGAGGCGAGAGGGGCGACCTGATGGCCGGGACCGGAAGGACGCCAATCTGCCTGCCTCGGGCCTGTAGGGCTCAGGAGCTGCAGGGCTCCGGAGCTCCGGGGCTGCAGGGCTCGGGGACTGCAGGGCTCCACGGCTCGGGGGGCCGCAGGGCTTCAGGGCTCCAGGGCTCCAGGGCTGCAGGGCTGCAGGGCTCCGGGGCTGCTGGGCTCCAGGGCAGCAGGGCTCCAGGGCTCCAGGGCCCAGGACCCATGGAGCCTATCCCGGGTACTTTGCCACTCTGTGCCCTGGAGGAGGGAGCCCCGGATGCCTGGGAGGTGTTCCCCGGGCATCGCCCATCTGGTCCCCAGCAGGGAACCACCAGACCTGGGAGGGTGTTTGGGCATACCCTTGCACCTACTAATCCGGAGGAAAATTACCCCCCTTTCTTGTAATCTGTGCACTCGAGGTGACAGAGGGGACCCAGGGCGCAAACGTGCCCGACCTCCTGGAGCCCTGTCTCGGATCCGGGAGGCGAATGGCATCTCATAGGGACTTCCAGGGAAATCCGGCCATCTAGTCGCCCCATAGGAAAGCATTGCGGGCGACCAGATGGCCGTGGCGAGAGGGGCGACCAGATGGCCGGGACCGAAATGACGCCAATCTGCCTGCCCCGGGCCTTTAGGGCTCAGGAGCTGCAGGGCTCCAGGGCTCCGGGGCTCCGGGGCCCTGGGGCTGCAGGGATGCAGGGCTCGGGGACTGCAGGGCTCCACGGCTCGGGGGGCTGCAGGGCTCCGGGGCTGCAGGGCTCCAGGGCTCCAGGGCTCCAGGGCTCCAGGGCTCCAGTGCTGCAGGGCTCCAGGGCTCTGGGGCTTCAGGGCAGCAGGGCTCCAGGGCCCCGCGGCTCCAGGGCCCGGGACCCATGGAGCCCGTCCCGGGTACTTTCCCACTCTGCGGCCCGGAGGAGGGAGCCCCGAATGCCTGGGAGGTGCTGCCCGGGCATCGCTCATCTGGTCCCCAGCAGGGACCACCAGCCCCAGGAGGGTGTTTGGGCATACCCTTGCACGTACTAATCCGGAGGAAAATTACCCCCCTTTCTTGTAATCCGTGCACTCGAGGTGACAGAGGGGACCCAGGGCACAAAAGTGCCCGACCTCCTGGAGCCCAGGATGGGATCAGGGAGGCGAATGGCACCTCATAGGGACTTCCAGGGAAGTCCGGCCATCTAGTCGCCCCATAGGAAAGAATTGCGGGCGACCAGATGGCCGAGGCGAGAGGGGCGACCTGATGCCCGGGACCGAAAGGACGCCAATCTGCCTGCCTCGGGCCTGTAGGGCTCAGGAGCTGCAGGGCTCCGGGGCTGCAGGGCTCGGGGAATGCAGGACTCCACGGCTCGGGGGGCTGCAGGGCTCCGGGGCTCCAGAGCTCCAGGGCTCCAGGGCTGCAGGGCTCCGGGGCTGCTGGGCTCCAGGGCAGCAGTGCTCCAGGGCTCCAGGGCCCAGGACCCATGGAGCCTTTCCCGGGTACTTTGCCACTCTGCGGCCCGGAGGAGGGAGCCCCGGATGCCTGGGAGGTGTTCCCGGGCATCGCCCATCTGGTCCCCAGCAGGGAACCACCAGACCTGGGAGGGTGTTTGGGCATACCCTTGCACCTACTAATCCGGAGGAAAATTACCCCCCTTTCTTGTAATCTGTGCACTCGAGGTGACAGAGGGGACCCAGGGCGCAAACGTGCCCGACCTCCTGGAGCCCTGTCTCGGATCCGGGAGGCGAATGGCATCTCATAGGGACTTCCAGGGAAATCCGGCCATCTAGTCGCCCCATAGGAAAGCATTGCGGGTGACCAGATGGCCGTGGCGAGAGGGGCGACCAGATGGCCGGGACCGAAATGACGCCAATCTGCCTGCCCCGGGCCTTTAGGGCTCAGGAGCTGCAGGGTTCCAGGGCTCCGGGGCTCTGGGGCTCCGGGGCTCCGGGGCTCCGGGGCTCTGGGGCTGCAGGGATGCAGGGCTCGGGGACTGCAGGGCTCCACGGCTCTGGGGGCTGCAGGGCTCCGGGGCTGCAGGGCTCCAGGGCTGCGGGGCTCCAGGGCTCTGGGGCTTCAGGGCAGCAGGGCTCCGGGGCTCCGGGGCTCCAGGGCCCAGGACCCATGGAGCCCGTCCCTGGTACTTTCCCACTCTGCGGCCCGTAGGAGGGAGCCCCGAATGCCTGGTAGGTGCTGCCCGGGCATCGCTCATCTGGTCCCCAGCAGGGAACCACCAGCCCCGGGAGGGTGTTTGGGCATACCCTTGCACCTACTAATCCGGAGGAAAATTACCCCCCTTTTTTGTAATCTGTGCACTCGAGGTGACAGAGGGGACCCAGGGCACAAAAGTGCCCGACCTCCTGGAGCCCAGGATGGGATCCGGGAGGCGAATGGCACCTCATAGGGACTTCCAGGGAAGTCCGGCCATCTAGTCGCCCCATAGAAAAGAATTGCGGGCGACCAGATGGCCGAGGCGAGAGGGGCGACCTGATGGCCGGGACCGAAAGGACGCCAATCTGCCTGCCTCGGCCTGTAGGGCTCAGGAGCTGCAGGGCTCCGGAGCTCCGGGGCTGCAGGGCTCGGGGACTGCAGGGCTCCACGGCTCGGGGGGCCGCAGGGCTTCAGGGCTCCAGGGCTCCAGGGCTGCAGGGCTGCAGGACTCCGGGGCTGCTGGGCTCCAGGGCAGCAGGGCTCCAGGGCTCCAGGGCCCAGGACCCATGGAGCCTATCCCGGGTACTTTGCCACTCTGTGCCCTGGAGGAGGGAGCCCCGGATGCCTGGGAGGTGTTCCCCGGGCATCGCCCATCTGGTCCCCAGCAGGGAACCACCAGACCTGGGAGGGTGTTTGGGCATACCCTTGCACCTACTAATCCGGAGGAAAATTACCCCCCTTTCTTGTAATCTGTGCACTCGAGGTGACAGAGGGGACCCAGGGCGCAAACGTGCCCGACCTCCTGGAGCCCTGTCTCGGATCCGGGAGGCGAATGGCATCTCATACGGACTTCCAGGGAAATCCGGCCATCTAGTCGCCCCATAGGAAAGCATTGCGGGCGACCAGATGGCCGTGGCGAGAGGGGCGACCAGATGGCCGGGACCGAAATGACGCCAATCTGCCTGCCCCGGGCCTTTAGGGCTCAGGAGCTGCAGGGCTCCAGGGCTCCGGGGCTCCGGGGCCCTGGGGCTGCAGGGATGCAGGGCTCGGGGACTGCAGGGCTCCACGGCTCGGGGGGCTGCAGGGCTCCGGGGCTGCAGGGCTCCAGGGCTCCAGGGCTCCAGGGCTCCAGTGCTGCAGGGCTCCAGGGCTCTGGGGCTTCAGGGCAGCAGGGCTCCAGGGCTCCGGGGCTCCAGGGCCCGGGACCCATGGAGCCCGTCCCGGGTACTTTCCCACTCTGCGGCCCGGAGGAGGGAGCCCCGAATGCCTGGGAGGTGCTGCCCGGGCATCGCTCATCTGGTCCCCAGCAGGGACCACCAGCCCCGGGAGGGTGTTTGGGCATACCCTTGCACGTACTAATCCGGAGGAAAATATTACCCCCCTTTCTTGTAATCCGTGCACTCGAGGTGACAGAGGGGACCCAGGGCACAAAAGTGCCCGACCTCCTGGAGCCCAGGATGGGATCAGGGAGGCGAATGGCACCTCATAGGGACTTCCAGGGAAGTCCGGCCATCTAGTCGCCCCATAGGAAAGAATTGCGGGCGACCAGATGGCCGAGGCGAGAGGGGCGACCTGATGCCCGGGACCGAAAGGACGCCAATCTGCCTGCCTCGGGCCTGTAGGGCTCAGGAGCTGCAGGGCTCCGGGGCTGCAGGGCTCGGGGAATGCAGGACTCCACGGCTCGGGGGGCTGCAGGGCTCCGGGGCTCCAGAGCTCCAGGGCTCCAGGGCTGCAGGGCTCCGGGGCTGCTGGGCTCCAGGGCAGCAGTGCTCCAGGGCTCCAGGGCCCAGGACCCATGGAGCCTTTCCCGGGTACTTTGCCACTCTGCGGCCCGGAGGAGGGAGCCCCGGATGCCTGGGAGGTGTTCCCGGGCATCGCCCATCTGGTCCCCAGCAGGGAACCACCAGACCTGGGAGGGTGTTTGGGCATACCCTTGCACCTACTAATCCGGAGGAAAATTACCCCCCTTTCTTGTAATCTGTGCACTCGTGGTGACAGAGGGGACCCAGGGCGCAAACGTGCCCGACCTCCTGGAGCCCTGTCTCGGATCCGGGAGGCGAATGGCATCTCATAGGGACTTCCAGGGAAATCCGGCCATCTAGTCGCCCCATAGGAAAGCATTGCGGGTGACCAGATGGCCGTGGCGAGAGGGGCGACCAGATGGCCGGGACCGAAATGACGCCAATCTGCCTGCCCCGGGCCTTTAGGGCTCAGGAGCTGCAGGGTTCCAGGGCTCCGGGGCTCTGGGGCTGCAGGGATGCAGGGCTCGGGGACTGCAGGGCTCCACGGCTCGGGGGGCTGCAGGGCTCCGGGGCTGCAGGGCTCCAGGGCTCCAGGGCTCCAGTGCTAAAGGGCTCCAGGGCTCTGGGGCTTCAGGGCAGCAGGACTCCAGGGCTCCGGGGCTCCAGGGCCCGGGATCCATGGAGCCCGTCCCGGGTACTTTCCCACTCTGCGGCCCGGAGGAGGGAGCCCCGAATGCCTGGGAGGTGCTGCCCGGGCATCGCTCATCTGGTCCCCAGCAGGGACCACCAGCCCCGGGAGGGTGTTTGGGCATACCCTTGCACGTACTAATCCGGAGGAAAATTACCCCCCTTTCTTGTAATCCGTGCACTCGAGGTGACAGAGGGGACCCAGGGCACAAAAGTACCCGACCTCCTGGAGCCCAGGATGGGATCCGGGAGGCGAATGGCACCTCATAGGGACTTCCAGGGAAGTCCGGCCATCTAGTCGCCCCATAGGAAAGAATTGCGGGCGACCAGATGGCCGAGGCGAGAGGGGCGACCTGATGGCCCGGACCGAAAGAACGCCAATCTGCCTGCCTCGGGCCTGTAGGGCTCAGGAGCTGCAGGGCTCCGGGGCTGCAGGGCTCGGGACTGCAGGACTCCACGGCTCGGGGGGCTGCAGGGCTCCGGGGCTCCAGGGCTCCAGGGCTCCAGGGCTCCAGGGCTGCAGGGCTCCGGGGCTCCAGGGCTGCTGGGCTCCAGGGCAGCAGGGCTCCAGGGCCCAGGACCCATGGAGCCTATCCCGGGTACTTTGCCACTCTGCGGCCCGGAGGAGGGAGCCCCGGATGCCTGGGAGGTGTTCCCCGGGCATCGCCCATCTGGTCCCCAGCAGGGAACCACCAGACCTGGGAGGGTGTTTGGGCATACCCTTGCACCTACTAATCCGGAGGAAAATTACCCCCCTTTCTTGTAATCTGTGCACTCGAGGTGACAGAGGGGACCCAGGGCACGAACGTGCCCGACCTCCTGGAGCCCTGGCTGGGATCCGGGAGGCGAATGGCATCTCATAGGGACTTCCAGGGAAGTCCGGCCATCTAGTCGCCCCATAGGAAAGCATTGCGGGCGACCAGATGGCCGTGGCGAGAGGGCCGACCAGATGGCCGGGACCGAAATGACGCCAATCTGCCTGCCCCGGGCCTTTAGGGCTCAGGAGCTGCAGGGCTCCAGGGCTCCGGGGCTCCGGGGCTCTGGGGCTGCAGGGATGCAGGGCTCGGGGACTGCAGGGCTCCACGGCTCTGGGGGCTGCAGGGCTCCGGGGCTGCAGGGCTCCAGGGCTGCAGGGCTCCAGGGCTCTGGGGCTTCAGGGCAGCAGGGCTCCAGGGCTCCGGCGCTCCAGGGCCCAGGACCCATGGAGCCCGTCCTGGGTACTTTCCCACTCTGCGGCCCGGAGGAGGGAGCCCCGGATGCCTGGGAGGTGCTGCCCGGGCATCGCTCATCTGGTCCCCAGCAGGGAACCACCAGCCCCGGGAGGGTGTTTGGGCATACCCTTGCACCTACTAATCCGGAGGAAAATTACCCCCCTTTCTTGTAATCCGTGCACTCGAGGTGACAGAGGGGACCCAGGGCACAAAAGTGCCTGACCTCCTGGAGCCCAGGATGGGATCCGGGAGGTGAATGGCACCTCATAGGGACTTCCAGGGAAGTCCGGCCATCTAGTCGCCCCATAGGAAAGCATTGCGGGCGACCAGATGGCCGTGGTGAGAGGGGCGACCTGATGGCCGGGACCGAAATGACACCAATCTGCCTGCCCCGGGCCTTTAGGGCTCAGGAGCTGCAGGGCTCCAGGGCTCCGGGGCTCCGGGGCTCTGGGGCTGCAGGGATGCAGGGCTCGGGGACTGCAGGGCTCCACGGCTCTGGGGGCTGCAGGGCTCCGGGGCTGCAGGGCTCCGGGGCTCCGGGGCTGCAGGGCTCCAGGGCTGCAGGGCTCCAGGGCTTCAGGGCAGCAGGGCTCCAGGGCTCCGGGGCTCCGGGGCTCCAGGGCCCAGGACCCATGGAGCCCGTCCCGGGTACTTTCCCACTCTGCGGCCCGGAGGAGGGAGCCCCGAATGCCTGGGAGGTGCTGCCCGGGCATCGCTCATCTGTTCCCCAGCAGGGAACCACCAGCCCCGGGAGGGTGTTTGGGCATACCCTTGCACCTACTAACCCGGAGGAAAATTACCCCCCTTTCTTGTAATCCGTGCACTCGAGGTGACAGAGGGGACCCAGGGCACAAAAGTGCCCGACCTCCTGGAGCCCAGGATGGGATCCGGGAGGCGAATGGCACCTCATAGGGACTTCCAGGGAAGTCCGGCCATCTAGTCCCCCTTATAGGAAAGAATTGCGGGCGACCAGATGGCCGAGGCGAGAGGGGCGACCTGATGGCCGGGACTGAAAGGACGCCAATCTGCCTGCCTCGGCCTGTAGGGCTCAGGAGCTGCAGGGCTCCGGAGCTCCGGGGCTGCAGGGCTCGGGGACTGCAGGGCTCCACGGCTCGGGGGGCTGCAGGGCTCCGTGGCTCCAGGGCTCCAGGGCTCCAGGGCTACAGGGCTCCGGGGCTCCAGGGCTGCTGGGCTCCAGGGCAGCAGGGCTCCAGGGCCCAGGACCCATGGAGCCTATCCCGGGTACTTTGCCACTCTGCGGCCCGGAGGAGGGAGCCCCGGATGCCTGGGAGGTGTTCCCCGGGCATCGCCCATCTGGTCCCCAGCAGGGAACCACCAGACCTGGGAGGGTGTTTGGGCATACCCTTGCACCTACTAATCCGGAGGAAAATTACCCCCCTTTCTTGTAATCTGTGCACTCGAGGTGACAGAGGGGACCCAGGGCACGAACGTGCCCGACCTCCTGGAGCCCTGGCTGGGATCCGGGAGGCGAATGGCATCTCATAGGGACTTCCAGGGAAGTCCGGCCATCTAGTCGCCCCATAGGAAAGAATTGCGGGCGACCAGAAGGCCGAGGCGAGAGGGGCGACCTGATGGCCGGGACCGAAAGGACGCCAATCTGCCTGCCTCGGGCCTGTAGGGCTCAGGAGCTGCAGGGCTCCGGGGCTCCGGGGCTGCAGGGCTCGGGGACTGCAGGGCTCCACGGCTCGGGGGGCTGCAGGGCTCCGGGGCTCCAGGGCTCCAGGGCTCCAGGGCTGCAGGGCTCCGGGGCTGCTGTGCTCCAGGGCAGCAGGGCTCCAGGGCTCCAGGGCCCAGGACCCATGGAGCCTATCCCTGGTACTTTGCCACTCTGCGGCCCGGAGGAGGGAGCCCTTTATGCCTGGGAGGTGTTCCCCGGGCATCGCCCATCTGGTCCCCAGCAGGGAACTACCAGACCTGGGAGGGTGTTTGGGCATACCCTTGCACCTACTAATCCGGAGGAAAATTACCCCCCTTTCTTGTAATCTGTGCACTCGAGGTGACAGAGGGGACCCAGGGTGCAAACGTGCCCGACCTCCTGGAGCCCTGGCTGGGATCCGGGAGGCGAATGGCATCTCATAGGGACTTCCAGGGAAGTCCGGCCATCTAGTCGCCCCATAGGAAAGCATTGCGGGCGACCAGATGGCCGTGGCGAGAGGGGCGACCAGATGGCCGGGACCGAAATGACGCCAATCTGCCTGCCCCGGGCCTTTAGGGCTCAGGAGCTGCAGGGCTCCAGGGCTCCGGGGCTCCGGGGCTCTGGGGCTGCAGGGATGCAGGGCTCGGGGACTGCAGGGCTCCACGGCTCTGGGGGCTGCAGGGCTCCAGGGCTGCGGGGCTCCAGGGCTCTGGGGCTTCAGGGCAGCAGGGCTCCGGGGCTCCGGGGCTCCAGGGCCCAGGACCCATGGAGCCCGTCCCTGGTACTTTCCCACTCTGCGGCCCGGAGGAGGGAGCCCCGAATGCCTGGTAGGTGCTGCCCGGGCATCGCTCATCTGGTCCCCAGCAGGGAACCACCAGCCCCGGGAGGGTGTTTGGGCATACCCTTGCACCTACTAATCCGGAGGAAAATTACCCCCCTTTTTTGTAATCCGTGCACTCGAGGTGACAGAGGGGACCCAGGGCACAAAAGTGCCCGACCTCCTGGAGCCCAGGATGGGATCCGGGAGGCGAATGGCACCTCATAGGGACTTCCAGGGAAGTCCGGCCATCTAGTCGCCCCATAGAAAAGAATTGCGGGCGACCAGATGGCCGAGGCGAGAGGGGCGACCTGATGGCCGGGACCGAAAGGACGCCAATCTGCCTGCCTCGGGCCTGTAGGGCTCAGGAGCTGCAGGGCTCCGGAGCTCCGGGGCTGCAGGGCTCGGGGACTGCAGGGCTCCACGGCTCGGGGGGCCGCAGGGCTTCAGGGCTCCAGGGCTCCAGGGCTGCAGGGCTGCAGGGCTCCGGGGCTGCTGGGCTCCAGGGCAGCAGGGCTCCAGGGCTCCAGGGCCCAGGACCCATGGAGCCTATCCCGGGTACTTTGCCACTCTGTGCCCTGGAGGAGGGAGCCCCGGATGCCTGGGAGGTGTTCCCCGGGCATCGCCCATCTGGTCCCCAGCAGGGAACCACCAGACCTGGGAGGGTGTTTGGGCATACCCTTGCACCTACTAATCCGGAGGAAAATTACCCCCCTTTCTTGTAATCTGTGCACTCGAGGTGACAGAGGGGACCCAGGGCGCAAACGTGCCCGACCTCCTGGAGCCCTGTCTCGGATCCGGGAGGCGAATGGCATCTCATAGGGACTTCCAGGGAAATCCGGCCATCTAGTCGCCCCATAGGAAAGCATTGCGGGCGACCAGATGGCCGTGGCGAGAGGGGCGACCAGATGGCCGGGACCGAAATGACGCCAATCTGCCTGCCCCGGGCCTTTAGGGCTCAGGAGCTGCAGGGCTCCAGGGCTCCGGGGCTCCGGGGCCCTGGGGCTGCAGGGATGCAGGGCTCGGGGACTGCAGGGCTCCACGGCTCGGGGGGCTGCAGGGCTCCGGGGCTGCAGGGCTCCAGGGCTCCAGGGCTCCAGGGCTCCAGGGCTCCAGGGCTCCAGTGCTGCAGGGCTCCAGGGCTCTGGGGCTTCAGGGCAGCAGGGCTCCAGGGCCCCGCGGCTCCAGGGCCCGGGACCCATGGAGCCCGTCCCGGGTACTTTCCCACTCTGCGGCCCGGAGGAGGGAGCCCCGAATGCCTGGGAGGTGCTGCCCGGGCATCGCTCATCTGGTCCCCAGCAGGGACCACCAGCCCCAGGAGGGTGTTTGGGCATACCCTTGCACGTACTAATCCGGAGGAAAATTACCCCCCTTTCTTGTAATCCGTGCACTCGAGGTGACAGAGGGGACCCAGGGCACAAAAGTGCCCGACCTCCTGGAGCCCAGGATGGGATCAGGGAGGCGAATGGCACCTCATAGGGACTTCCAGGGAAGTCCGGCCATCTAGTCGCCCCATAGGAAAGAATTGCGGGCGACCAGATGGCCGAGGCGAGAGGGGCGACCTGATGCCCGGGACCGAAAGGACGCCAATCTGCCTGCCTCGGGCCTGTAGGGCTCAGGAGCTGCAGGGCTCCGGGGCTGCAGGGCTCGGGGAATGCAGGACTCCACGGCTCGGGGGGCTGCAGGGCTCCGGGGCTCCAGAGCTCCAGGGCTCCAGGGCTGCAGGGCTCCGGGGCTGCTGGGCTCCAGGGCAGCAGTGCTCCAGGGCTCCAGGGCCCAGGACCCATGGAGCCTTTCCCGGGTACTTTGCCACTCTGCGGCCCGGAGGAGGGAGCCCCGGATGCCTGGGAGGTGTTCCCGGGCATCGCCCATCTGGTCCCCAGCAGGGAACCACCAGACCTGGGAGGGTGTTTGGGCATACCCTTGCACCTACTAATCCGGAGGAAAATTACCCCCCTTTCTTGTAATCTGTGCACTCGAGGTGACAGAGGGGACCCAGGGCGCAAACGTGCCCGACCTCCTGGAGCCCTGTCTCGGATCCGGGAGGCGAATGGCATCTCATAGGGACTTCCAGGGAAATCCGGCCATCTAGTCGCCCCATAGGAAAGCATTGCGGGTGACCAGATGGCCGTGGCGAGAGGGGCGACCAGATGGCCGGGACCGAAATGACGCCAATCTGCCTGCCCCGGGCCTTTAGGGCTCAGGAGCTGCAGGGTTCCAGGGCTCCGGGGCTCTGGGGCTGCAGGGATGCAGGGCTCGGGGACTGCAGGGCTCCACGGCTCGGGGGGCTGCAGGGCTCCGGGGCTGCAGGGCTCCAGGGCTCCAGGGCTCCAGGGCTCCAGTGCTAAAGGGCTCCAGGGCTCTGGGGCTTCAGGGCAGCAGGACTCCAGGGCTCCGGGGCTCCAGGGCCCGGGACCCATGGAGCCCGTCCCGGGTACTTTCCCACTCTGCGGCCCGGAGGAGGGAGCCCCGAATGCCTGGGAGGTGCTGCCCGGGCATCGCTCATCTGGTCCCCAGCAGGGACCACCAGCCCCGGGAGGGTGTTTGGGCATACCCTTGCACGTACTAATCCGGAGGAAAATTACCCCCCTTTCTTGTAATCCGTGCACTCGAGGTGACAGAGGGGACCCAGGGCACAAAAGTGCCCGACCTCCTGGAGCCCAGGATGGGATCCGGGAGGCGAATGGCACCTCATAGGGACTTCCAGGGAAGTCCGGCCATCTAGTCGCCCCATAGGAAAGAATTGCGGGCGACCAGATGGCCGAGGCGAGAGGGGCGACCTGATGGCCCGGACCGAAAGAACGCCAATCTGCCTGCCTCGGGCCTGTAGGGCTCAGGAGCTGCAGGGCTCCGGGGCTGCAGGGCTCGGGACTGCAGGACTCCACGGCTCGGGGGCTGCAGGGCTCCGGGGCTCCAGGGCTCCAGGGCTCCAGGGCTCCAGGGCTGCAGGGCTCCGGGGCTCCAGGGCTGCTGGGCTCCAGGGCAGCAGGGCTCCAGGGCCCAGGACCCATGGAGCCTATCCCGGGTACTTTGCCACTCTGCGGCCCGGAGGAGGGAGCCCCGGATGCCTGGGAGGTGTTCCCCGGGCATCGCCCATCTGGTCCCCAGCAGGGAACCACCAGACCTGGGAGGGTGTTTGGGCATACCCTTGCACCTACTAATCCGGAGGAAAATTACCCCCCTTTCTTGTAATCTGTGCACTCGAGGTGACAGAGGGGACCCAGGGCACGAACGTGCCCGACCTCCTGGAGCCCTGGCTGGGATCCGGGAGGCGAATGGCATCTCATAGGGACTTCCAGGGAAGTCCGGCCATCTAGTCGCCCCATAGGAAAGCATTGCGGGCGACCAGATGGCCGTGGCGAGAGGGCCGACCAGATGGCCGGGACCGAAATGACGCCAATCTGCCTGCCCCGGGCCTTTAGGGCTCAGGAGCTGCAGGGCTCCAGGGCTCCGGGGCTCCGGGGCTCTGGGGCTGCAGGGATGCAGGGCTCGGGGACTGCAGGGCTCCACGGCTCTGGGGGCTGCAGGGCTCCGGGGCTGCAGGGCTCCAGGGCTGCAGGGCTCCAGGGCTCTGGGGCTTCAGGGCAGCAGGGCTCCAGGGCTCCGGCGCTCCAGGGCCCAGGACCCATGGAGCCCGTCCTGGGTACTTTCCCACTCTGCGGCCCGGAGGAGGGAGCCCCGGATGCCTGGGAGGTGCTGCCCGGGCATCGCTCATCTGGTCCCCAGCAGGGAACCACCAGCCCCGGGAGGGTGTTTGGGCATACCCTTGCACCTACTAATCCGGAGGAAAATTACCCCCCTTTCTTGTAATCAAGCACTCGAGGTGACAGAGGGGACCCAGGGCACAAAAGTGCCCGACCTCCTGGAGCCCAGGATGGGATCCGGGAGGTGAATGGCACCTCATAGGGACTTCCAGGGAAGTCCGGCCATCTAGTCGCCCCATAGGAAAGCATTGCGGGCGACCAGATGGCCGTGGTGAGAGGGGCGACCTGATGGCCGGGACCGAAATGACACCAATCTGCCTGACCCGGGCCTTTAGGGCTCAGGAGCTGCATGGCTCCAGGGCTCCGGGGCTCCGGGGCTCCGGGGCTCCGGGGCTCTGGGGCTGCAGGGATGCAGGGCTCGGGGACTGCAGGGCTCCACGGCTCTGGGGGCTGCAGGGCTCCGGGGCTGCAGGGCTCCAGGGCTGCGGGGCTCCAGGGCTCTGGGGCTTCAGGGCAGCAGGGCTCCGGGGCTCCGGGGCTCCAGGGCCCAGGACCCATGGAGCCCGTCCCTGGTACTTTCCCACTCTGCGGCCCGGAGGAGGGAGCCCCGAATGCCTGGTAGGTGCTGCCCGGACATCGCTCATCTGGTCCCCAGCAGGGAACCACCAGCCCCGGGAGGGTGTTTGGGCATACCCTTGCACCTACTAATCCGGAGGAAAATTACCCCCCTTTTTTGTAATCTGTGCACTCGAGGTGACAGAGGGGACCCAGGGCACAAAAGTGCCCGACCTCCTGGAGCCCAGGATGGGATCCGGGAGGCGAATGGCACCTCATAGGGACTTCCAGGGAAGTCCGGCCATCTAGTCGCCCCATAGAAAAGAATTGCGGGCGACCAGATGGCCGAGGCGAGAGGGGCGACCTGATGGCCGGGACCGAAAGGACGCCAATCTGCCTGCCTCGGCCTGTAGGGCTCAGGAGCTGCAGGGCTCCGGAGCTCCGGGGCTGCAGGGCTCGGGGACTGCAGGGCTCCACGGCTCGGGGGGCCGCAGGGCTTCAGGGCTCCAGGGCTCCAGGGCTGCAGGGCTGCAGGACTCCGGGGCTGCTGGGCTCCAGGGCAGCAGGGCTCCAGGGCTCCAGGGCCCAGGACCCATGGAGCCTATCCCGGGTACTTTGCCACTCTGTGCCCTGGAGGAGGGAGCCCCGGATGCCTGGGAGGTGTTCCCCGGGCATCGCCCATCTGGTCCCCAGCAGGGAACCACCAGACCTGGGAGGGTGTTTGGGCATACCCTTGCACCTACTAATCCGGAGGAAAATTACCCCCCTTTCTTGTAATCTGTGCACTCGAGGTGACAGAGGGGACCCAGGGCGCAAACGTGCCCGACCTCCTGGAGCCCTGTCTCGGATCCGGGAGGCGAATGGCATCTCATAGGGACTTCCAGGGAAATCCGGCCATCTAGTCGCCCCATAGGAAAGCATTGCGGGCGACCAGATGGCCGTGGCGAGAGGGGCGACCAGATGGCCGGGACCGAAATGACGCCAATCTGCCTGCCCCGGGCCTTTAGGGCTCAGGAGCTGCAGGGCTCCAGGGCTCCGGGGCTCCGGGGCCCTGGGGCTGCAGGGATGCAGGGCTCGGGGACTGCAGGGCTCCACGGCTCGGGGGGCTGCAGGGCTCCGGGGCTGCAGGGCTCCAGGGCTCCAGGGCTCCAGGGCTCCAGTGCTGCAGGGCTCCAGGGCTCTGGGGCTTCAGGGCAGCAGGGCTCCAGGGCTCCGGGGCTCCAGGGCCCGGGACCCATGGAGCCCGTCCCGGGTACTTTCCCACTCTGCGGCCCGGAGGAGGGAGCCCCGAATGCCTGGGAGGTGCTGCCCGGGCATCGCTCATCTGGTCCCCAGCAGGGACCACCAGCCCCGGGAGGGTGTTTGGGCATACCCTTGCACGTACTAATCCGGAGGAAAATATTACCCCCCTTTCTTGTAATCCGTGCACTCGAGGTGACAGAGGGGACCCAGGGCACAAAAGTGCCCGACCTCCTGGAGCCCAGGATGGGATCAGGGAGGCGAATGGCACCTCATAGGGACTTCCAGGGAAGTCCGGCCATCTAGTCGCCCCATAGGAAAGAATTGCGGGCGACCAGATGGCCGAGGCGAGAGGGGCGACCTGATGCCCGGGACCGAAAGGACGCCAATCTGCCTGCCTCGGGCCTGTAGGGCTCAGGAGCTGCAGGGCTCCGGGGCTGCAGGGCTCGGGGAATGCAGGACTCCACGGCTCGGGGGGCTGCAGGGCTCCGGGGCTCCAGAGCTCCAGGGCTCCAGGGCTGCAGGGCTCCGGGGCTGCTGGGCTCCAGGGCAGCAGTGCTCCAGGGCTCCAGGGCCCAGGACCCATGGAGCCTTTCCCGGGTACTTTGCCACTCTGCGGCCCGGAGGAGGGAGCCCCGGATGCCTGGGAGGTGTTCCCGGGCATCGCCCATCTGGTCCCCAGCAGGGAACCACCAGACCTGGGAGGGTGTTTGGGCATACCCTTGCACCTACTAATCCGGAGGAAAATTACCCCCCTTTCTTGTAATCTGTGCACTCGTGGTGACAGAGGGGACCCAGGGCGCAAACGTGCCCGACCTCCTGGAGCCCTGTCTCGGATCCGGGAGGCGAATGGCATCTCATAGGGACTTCCAGGGAAATCCGGCCATCTAGTCGCCCCATAGGAAAGCATTGCGGGTGACCAGATGGCCGTGGCGAGAGGGGCGACCAGATGGCCGGGACCGAAATGACGCCAATCTGCCTGCCCCGGGCCTTTAGGGCTCAGGAGCTGCAGGGTTCCAGGGCTCCGGGGCTCTGGGGCTGCAGGGATGCAGGGCTCGGGGACTGCAGGGCTCCACGGCTCGGGGGGCTGCAGGGCTCCGGGACTGCAGGGCTCCAGGGCTCCAGGACTCCAGTGCTAAAGGGCTCCAGGGCTCTGGGGCTTCAGGGCAGCAGGACTCCAGGGCTCCGGGGCTCCAGGGCCCGGGACCCATGGAGCCCGTCCCGGGTACTTTCCCACTCTGCGGCCCGGAGGAGGGAGCCCCGAATGCCTGGGAGGTGCTGCCCGGGCATCGCTCATCTGGTCCCCAGCAGGGACCACTAGCCCCGGGAGGGTGTTTGGGCATACCCTTGCACGTACTAATCCGGAGGAAAATTACCCCCCTTTCTTGTAATCCGTGCACTCGAGGTGACAGAGGGGACCCAGGGCACAAAAGTGCCCGACCTCCTGGAGCCCAGGATGGGATCCGGGAGGCGAATGGCACCTCATAGGGACTTCCAGGGAAGTCCGGCCATCTAGTCGCCCCATAGGAAAGAATTGCGGGCGACCAGATGGCCGAGGCGAGAGGGGCGACCTGATGGCCCGGACCGAAAGAACGCCAATCTGCCTGCCTCGGGCCTGTAGGGCTCAGGAGCTGCAGGGCTCCGGGGCTGCAGGGCTCGGGACTGCAGGACTCCACGGCTCGGGGGGCTGCAGGGCTCCGGGGCTCCAGGGCTCCAGGGCTCCAGGGCTCCAGGGCTGCAGGGCTCCGGGGCTCCAGGGCTGCTGGGCTCCAGGGCAGCAGGGCTCCAGGGCCCAGGACCCATGGAGCCTATCCCGGGTACTTTGCCACTCTGCGGCCCGGAGGAGGGAGCCCCGGATGCCTGGGAGGTGTTCCCCGGGCATCGCCCATCTGGTCCCCAGCAGGGAACCACCAGACCTGGGAGGGTGTTTGGGCATACCCTTGCACCTACTAATCCGGAGGAAAATTACCCCCCTTTCTTGTAATCTGTGCACTCGAGGTGACAGAGGGGACCCAGGGCACGAACGTGCCCGACCTCCTGGAGCCCTGGCTGGGATCCGGGAGGCGAATGGCATCTCATAGGGACTTCCAGGGAAGTCCGGCCATCTAGTCGCCCCATAGGAAAGCATTGCGGGCGACCAGATGGCCGTGGCGAGAGGGCCGACCAGATGGCCGGGACCGAAATGACGCCAATCTGCCTGCCCCGGGCCTTTAGGGCTCAGGAGCTGCAGGGCTCCAGGGCTCCGGGGCTCCGGGGCTCTGGGGCTGCAGGGATGCAGGGCTCGGGGACTGCAGGGCTCCACGGCTTTGGGGGCTGCAGGGCTCCGGGGCTGCAGGGCTCCAGGGCTGCAGGGCTCCAGGGCTCTGGGGCTTCAGGGCAGCAGGGCTCCAGGGCTCCGGCGCTCCAGGGCCCAGGACCCATGGAGCCCGTCCTGGGTACTTTCCCACTCTGCGGCCCGGAGGAGGGAGCCCCGGATGCCTGGGAGGTGCTGCCCGGGCATCGCTCATCTGGTCCCCAGCAGGGAACCACCAGCCCCGGGAGGGTGTTTGGGCATACCCTTGCACCTACTAATCCGGAGGAAAATTACCCCCCTTTCTTGTAATCAAGCACTCGAGGTGACAGAGGGGACCCAGGGCACAAAAGTGCCCGACCTCCTGGAGCCCAGGATGGGATCCGGGAGGTGAATGGCACCTCATAGGGACTTCCAGGGAAGTCCGGCCATCTAGTCGCCCCATAGGAAAGCATTGCGGGCGACCAGATGGCCGTGGTGAGAGGGGCGACCTGATGGCCGGGACCGAAATGACACCAATCTGCCTGCCCCGGGCCTTTAGGGCTCAGGAGCTGCATGGCTCCAGGGCTCCGGGGCTCCGGGGCTCCGGGGCTCTGGGGCTGCAGGGATGCAGGGCTCGGGGACTGTAGGGCTCCATGGCTCTGGGGGCTGCAGGGCTCCGGGGCTGCAGGGCTCCAGGGCTGCAGGGCTCCAGGGCTTCAGGGCAGCAGGGCTCCAGGGCTCCGGGGCTCCGGGGCTCCAGGGCCCAGGACCCATGGAGCCTGTCCCGGGTACTTTCCCACTCTGCGGCCCGGAGGAGGGAGCCCCGAATGCCTGGGAGGTGCTGCCCGGGAATCGCTCATCTGGTCCCCAGCAGGGAACCACCAGCCCCGGGAGGGTGTTTGGGCATACCCTTGCACCTACTAACCCGGAGGAAAATTACCCCCCTTTCTTGTAATCCGTGCACTCGAGGTGACAGAGGGGACCCAGGGCACAAAAGTGCCCGACCTCCTGGAGCCCAGGATGGGATCCGGGAGGCGAATGGCACCTCATAGGGACTTCCAGGGAAGTCCGGCCATCTAGTCCCCCTTATAGGAAAGAATTGCGGGCGACCAGATGGCCGAGGCGAGAGGGGCGACCTGATGGCCGGGACTGAAAGGACGCCAATCTGCCTGCCTCGGCCTGTAGGGCTCAGGAGCTGCAGGGCTCCGGAGCTCCGGGGCTGCAGGGCTCGGGGACTGCAGGGCTCCACGGCTCGGGGGGCTGCAGGGCTCCGTGGCTCCAGGGCTCCAGGGCTCCAGGGCTCCAGGGCTGCAGGGCTCCGGGGCTGCTGGGCTCCAGGGCAGCAGGGCTCCAGGGCTCCAGGGCCCAGGACCCATGGAGCCTATCCCGGGTACTTTGCCACTCTGCGCCCTGGAGGAGGGAGCCCCGGATGCCTGGGAGGTGTTCCCCGGGCATCGCCCATCTGGTCCCCAGCAGGGAACCACCAGACCTGGGAGGGTGTTTGGGCATACCCTTGCACCTACTAATCCGGAGGAAAATTACCCCCCTTTCTTGTAATCTGTGCACTCGAGGTGACAGAGGGGACCCAGGGCACAAAAGTGCCCGACCTCCTGGAGCCCAGGATGGGATCCGGGAGGTGAATGGCACCTCATAGGGACTTCCAGGGAAGTCCGGCCATCTAGTCGCCCCATAGAAAAGCATTTTGGGCGACCAGATGGCCGAGGCGAGAGGGGCGACCAGATGGCCGGGACCGAAATGACTCCAATCTGCCTGCCCCGGGCATGCAGGGCTCCGGGGCTCCGGGGCTGCAGGGCTCCTCGGGGGCCCAGGGCTCCCGGGCTCCAGGGCTGCAGGGCTTCAGGGCTGCAGGGCTCCGGGGGGGCTCCAGGGCTCCAGGGGCTGTAGGGCTCCGGGGGCTCCAGGGCTCCGGGTGCTCCAGGGCTGCAGGGCTCCGGGGCTGCAGGGCTCCTGGGCTCCAGGGCAGCAGGGCTCCAGGGCCCAGGACCCATGGAGCCTATCCCGGGTACTTTGCCACTCTGCGGCCCGGAGGAGGGAGCCCCGGATGCCTGGGAGGTGTTCCCCGGGCATCGCCCATCTGGTCCCCAGCAGGGAACCACCAGACCTGGGAGGGTGTTTGGGCATACCCTTGCACCTACTAATCCGGAGGAAAATTACCCCCCTTTCTTGTAATCTGTGCACTCGAGGTGACAGAGGGGACCCAGGGCACGAACGTGCCCGACCTCCTGGAGCCCTGGCTGGGATCCGGGAGGCGAATGGCATCTCATAGGGACTTCCAGGGAAGTCCGGCCATCTAGTCGCCCCATAGGAAAGCATTGCGGGCGACCAGATGGCCGTGGCGAGAGGGCCGACCAGATGGCCGGGACCGAAATGACGCCAATCTGCCTGCCCCGGGCCTTTAGGGCTCAGGAGCTGCAGGGCTCCAGGGCTCCGGGGCTCCGGGGCTCCGGGGCTCTGGGGCTGCAGGGATGCAGGGCTCGGGGACTGCAGGGCTCCACGGCTCTGGGGGCTGCAGGGCTCCGGGGCTGCAGGGCTCCAGGGCTGCAGGGCTCCAGGGCTCTAGGGCTTCAGGGCAGCAGGGCTCCAGGGCTCCGGCGCTCCAGGGCCCAGGACCCATGGAGCCCGTCCTGGGTACTTTCCCACTCTGCGGCCCGGAGGAGGGAGCCCCGGATGCCTGGGAGGTGCTGCCCGGGCATCGCTCATCTGGTCCCCAGCAGGGAACCACCAGCCCCGGGAGGGTGTTTGGGCATACCCTTGCACCTACTAATCCGGAGGAAAATTACCCCCCTTTCTTGTAATCAAGCACTCGAGGTGACAGAGGGGACCCAGGGCACAAAAGTGCCCGACCTCCTGGAGCCCAGGATGGGATCCGGGAGGTGAATGGCACCTCATAGGGACTTCCAGGGAAGTCCGGCCATCTAGTCGCCCCATAGGAAAGCATTGCGGGCGACCAGATGGCCGTGGTGAGAGGGGCGACCTGATGGCCGGGACCGAAATGACACCAATCTGCCTGCCCCGGGCCTTTAGGGCTCAGGAGCTGCATGGCTCCAGGGCTCCGGGGCTCCGGGGCTCCGGGGCTCCGGGGCTCTGGGGCTGCAGGGATGCAGGGCTCGGGGACTGCAGGGCTCCACGGCTCTGGGGGCTGCAGGGCTCCGGGGCTGCAGGGCTCCAGGGCTGCAGGGCTCCAGGGCTTCAGGGCAGCAGGGCTCCAGGGCTCCGGGGCTCCGGGGCTCCAGGGCCCAGGACCCATGGAGCCCGTCCCGGGTACTTTCCCACTCTGCGGCCCGGAGGAGGGAGCCCCGAATGCCTGGGAGGTGCTGCCCGGGAATCGCTCATCTGGTCCCCAGCAGGGAACCACCAGCCCCGGGAGGGTGTTTGGGCATACCCTTGCACCTACTAACCCGGAGGAAAATTACCCCCCTTTCTTGTAATCCGTGCACTCGAGGTGACAGAGGGGACCCAGGGCACAAAAGTGCCCGACCTCCTGGAGCCCAGGATGGGATCCGGGAGGCGAATGGCACCTCATAGGGACTTCCAGGGAAGTCCGGCCATCTAGTCCCCCTTATAGGAAAGAATTGCGGGCGACCAGATGGCCGAGGCGAGAGGGGCGACCTGATGGCCGGGACTGAAAGGACGCCAATCTGCCTGCCTCGGCCTGTAGGGCTCAGGAGCTGCAGGGCTCCGGAGCTCCGGGGCTGCAGGGCTCGGGGACTGCAGGGCTCCACGGCTCGGGGGGCTGCAGGGCTCCATGGCTCCAGGGCTCCAGGGCTCCAGGGCTCCAGGGCTGCAGGGCTCCGGGGCTGCTGGGCTTCAGGGCAGCAGGGCTCCAGGGCTCCAGGGCCCAGGACCCATGGAGCCTATCCCGGGTACTTTGCCACTCTGCGCCCTGGAGGAGGGAGCCCCGGATGCCTGGGAGGTGTTCCCCGGGCATCGCCCATCTGGTCCCCAGCAGGGAACCACCAGACCTGGGAGGGTGTTTGGGCATACCCTTGCACCTACTAATCCGGAGGAAAATTACCCCCCTTTCTTGTAATCTGTGCACTCGAGGTGACAGAGGGGACCCAGGGCACGAACGTGCCCGACCTCCTGGAGCCCTGGCTGGGATCCGGGAGGCGAATGGCATCTCATAGGGACTTCCAGGGAAGTCCGGCCATCTAGTCGCCCCATAGGAAAGAATTGCGGGCGACCAGAAGGCCGAGGCGAGAGGGGCGACCTGATGGCCGGGACCGAAAGGACGCCAATCTGCCTGCCTCGGGCCTGTAGGGCTCAGGAGCTGCAGGGCTCCGGGGCTCCGGGGCTGCAGGGCTCGGGGACTGCAGGGCTCCACGGCTCGGGGGGCTGCAGGGCTCCGGGGCTCCAGGGCTCCAGGGCTCCAGGGCTCCAGGGCTGCAGGGCTCCGGGGCTGCTGTGCTCCAGGGCAGCAGGGCTCCAGGGCTCCAGGGCCCAGGACCCATGGAGCCTATCCCTGGTACTTTGCCACTCTGCGGCCCGGAGGAGGGAGCCCTTTATGCCTGGGAGGTGTTCCCCGGGCATCGCCCATCTGGTCCCCAGCAGGGAACTACCAGACCTGGGAGGGTGTTTGGGCATACCCTTGCACCTACTAATCCGGAGGAAAATTACCCCCCTTTCTTGTAATCTGTGCACTAGAGGGGACCCAGGGTGCAAACGTGCCCGACCTCCTGGAGCCCTGGCTGGGATCCGGGAGGCGAATGGCATCTCATAGGGACTTCCAGGGAAGTCCGGCCATCTAGTCGCCCCATAGGAAAGCATTGCGGGCGACCAGATGGCCGTGGCGAGAGGGGCGACCAGATGGCCGGGACCGAAATGACGCCAATCTGCCTGCCCTGGGCCTTTAGGGCTCAGGAGCTGCAGGGCTCCAGGGCTCCGGGGCTCCGGGGCTCTGGGGCTGCAGGGATGCAGGGCTCGGGGACTGCAGGGCTCCACGGCTCTGGGGGCTGCAGGGCTCCAGGGCTGCGGGGCTCCAGGGCTCTGGGGCTTCAGGGCAGAAGGGCTCCAGGGCTCCGGGGCTCCAGGGCCCAGGACCCATGGAGCCCGTCCCGGGTACTTTCCCACTCTGCGGCCCGGAGGAGGGAGCCCCGAATGCCTGGGAGGTGCTGCCCGGGCATCGCTCATCTGTTCCCCAGCAGGGAACCACCAGCCCCGGGAGGGTGTTTGGGCATACCCTTGCACCTACTAACCCGGAGGAAAATTACCCCCCTTTCTTGTAATCCGTGCACTCGAGGTGACAGAGGGGACCCAGGGCACAAAAGTGCCCGACCTCCTGGAGCCCAGGATGGGATCCGGGAGGCGAATGGCACCTCATAGGGACTTCCAGGGCAGTCCGGCCATCTAGTCCCCCTTATAGGAAAGAATTGCGGGCGACCAGATGGCCGAGGCGAGAGGGGCGACCTGATGGCCGGGACTGAAAGGACGCCAATCTGCCTGCCTCGGCCTGTAGGGCTCAGGAGCTGCAGGGCTCCGGAGCTCCGGGGCTGCAGGGCTCGGGGACTGCAGGGCTCCACGGCTCGGGGGGCTGCAGGGCTCCGTGGCTCCAGGGCTCCAGGGCTCCAGGGCTGCAGGGCTCCGGGGCTGCTGGGCTCCAGGGCAGCAGGGCTCCAGGGCTCCAGGGCCCAGGACCCATGGAGCCTATCCCGGGTACTTTGCCACTCTGCGCCCTGGAGGAGGGAGCCCCGGATGCCTGGGAGGTGTTCCCCGGGCATCGCCCATCTGGTCCCCAGCAGGGAACCACCAGACCTGGGAGGGTGTTTGGGCATACTGGAGTTCTGGACTTTTTGGTTCCGTCCAGAGGTGTCAGGGTACAACACCCAAAGACCCCGGAGTCCCACCTGCCTTGGTGCACAAATGAACAGAAACACGGGCTTCTCGATGGTGGCGTCAAAGACCAAAGGTTTATTACTGCAGGGACACAGAAGTCACAGAATCTACACACGGGCAGAATCTAGGAGACTGTTCGATTTGTACAAAGTGGGTTGCTCCTTATATACTAAAAATTGTGCTCTAGGCAAATATTTCACATGTCGGTACATTCCCAAACCTTTGTGTCTCTAAACAATAAATATTTGGCGTTACACAGGAACTGTCGATAATATCTGATACCAAACATCACGAAGAGGGGTTCCCACCAGTCCATCACAATCCCTTGTCAATATTGCATTCAAGACCCGGACCGCCTCATCGTAAAGTTCGTTACCTCCCCCTAATAAAGGCCCAGAAGGAAAGGAGCAGAGCCAGGTGCAGAAGATAGAAAAGCGGGATAAGAGATGTTTGTGGGTTGTAAATGGGCAAGGCTACCGGCTTCGGCCGCCTAATCATGATCAGGTACAATGGACAGGAAAACCAGTTCAGGTGGGCTGGCCTCGGGCAGAGGAGGCAGCCTTTGTCGAGTCATGCAGCTTCAGCGTGATCTGGTTTAAGGTGCACGTGTCATGTAAGAGGTGAATCTCCGGCTAAGGCTACGTGTCCTTAATCAAAGTGAAGTGAATGAAATGATCAGAGGCTATTGCATATGTGAGGGCAAGGAACCACAAAATGGCGGCCATGATCTAAGATGGATGCCGTGTGTATATCAGAAATGTGTCAGTGGAAGGAGTGCTCTTGCTCGTAGCGTAGCGAAAACACTAGGATATACTAAATGGATCATTTGCGGTTCGCTGATACTAATTTTATGTATTTCCGACAAACTTGAAAACACGGGTTCAAGTCGTCACGGAACCGTCACGGAACCTCAGACCCTCCTTTTGCCCTTACATAGGCAATTACTCAATCTATGTCTGAATCTAGTTCTATGCTCATCAGGTCAGTGACATGCTGTTGTATCATCATCCTTTCTCGTGTCTTTTCTCCAAATGCAGGTGGTTTCCTAAAACAGGTTGTAGCACAAAGACTACACAGAGCAGGACCACACTGGATAATCAGACAACATGAGAATAATAATATTAAGATGACACCAATGACCATTAGAACCTTCCATCCCCACGCTGAGATCAGAGTCCAAACCCACTCCATAAAGGACCAGTTTCCCTCATCTACATGTATGGAGTCCGAAATCTTGTGCAACTTAGAGATCGCCTCGTAAACTGTCGGAGCATTATTAGGAATAAAGACACAGCAGCTCGATTGGATCATTCTGCATACCCCACCTCGATCTGCAAGTATAACATCTAGAACCATACGGTTCTGCAATGTCATGAGCCTATCCGCCTGAAGCTCAGCTGTCAGATTGCTAAGGGCACCAGCAGTTTCGGTAATAGTAGATTCAACTACCCGTGTTAGCTGACGTATGTTTCTACTATTGGCCATAGGCCCCCAGAACGGAAGGAAGCCTTTGAAGAAGTCTCCAGCTTCCTGACCAGCGGTATCTTCCTTGCTGAAGACACCTCTCGCTACTCTTGTTCTGTGGTAATCAGGTGAAGCAGTGTATGTCGGAGGCAATAATCGAGCAATATAACATGATCCTGAGAAGTCGGCAGGCAACCATGTATAAGCTCTGTCTCGACAAATGAAATAGGTACCCCTAGCAGTAAGAAAGGCAGGGGAAGAGTTAGCCGGAAACACATAAGTCTCTACGCACTCACTCCTCCCTAGCTGAGCTCTCGGATTTCTCCCATTACCTTGCAAACAGACCTGACCTCGGTGAGGTACGACCCAGATTGGAGTTGAGCTTTTACGCTTGCTTTCTCCTAAACTAAGGCGATACTCTGAAGTATTCCAACTTAAATATACTCGCAATTCGTCTCTAGGGTATGATGGAGTATTATTGACGTCTTTGACCATGTCAATAATTCCCTGGACTAAAGCTTTGTTGGCAGAGTTATATTTAGTGGAACGTGGTGGACGTGGAGGATAGGTCTCAAGAACATAAGCAAAGATGGTTTGAAGGGCCTGAAATGATCCATTGTAGCTGAAAGGCAAAACCAGATAGGGAATACCTTTATCCATAGTGTGGGGTATCAAGCCACACACCCAGCAGTCTGTCGTGTTAACTACCAGTTGGTGTTGATGCAAGAGCTGTACAAAAGTATTATTAATGAATTCTGAGCGTCGAGCTTGCTCATGTTCCGGAAACGAGTGAAAAGAGTGTATAGAAGAAACAGTAGAAATAGCAGGATCAAGGGGAGGTACTGTAGATACTGGCACAAAAATCAAATTTATGCTAAAGACAATTCCACCCACCAGTGTTGCTAAAACAATCAAAAATGTAATGGCACATTGCATCAAGAAACATTTGCTATGAAGAATTCTATTTAGTCTGTTTCTGCGAACGTAAATCACATTTTCTCGTTGCAGCGCAGGAAGTTCCATCTTCTACAATCCGCTCGCGACCACTGATGATGTGTACGTAGATGAAAATGCCTCTGTCAGCCCTGGGAGTTCCCAGTACTAACAGAAAGATCGACCTTGTGTCAGACCCCTGCAAATTCAAACTAGGCACACAGCCACGACCCTACGGCTACCCAGACGGCAAGGCAATTTATTAAAAACAATAAACAATAGCAAACTTCCTGGCTGAAAAGCAAAAAAGTCCAATGTATATAAATATCAAAATCACAATATGCAGTTGCCTGCTTTATTTGTCCTTTTTATGGCTTCTAAGGTTGTATTTCTGCTTCGCTGGTACTGTTTGATCGGAAAATAGTGTATCACTAGCAGCTGTTGCAGAGTTTACGTTCGCAGATGGCAAAGTTTCTTCTGATGCTGGAGACAAATTTTCAATGTTCAAAGCAGTCTTTTCAAGAGGAGAGTCACGTTTCAAAGTGTCAGAAATCAAATCGGCATCGCTGAAAGGGACAAATTTCGGAGTTGTTTCAGCTTCGGAGGCACCAATTCCCTTCTTCACCCAGTCGTCGTAGGGCAGCGGCAGTGGAACACGCTTTACGTGAGAAGCGTGGATCCAGTGCTTGCGACCAGCAACACGTACAGCTGTCCTCGTCGCCAGCAGGATTTGGAAGGGGCCGATGTAGCGCGGCTGAAGATTCTTTGTCCTCGCAAAATTTCTGACCACCACGTGGTCGCCGGGTTTCAGCTGATGCCCTGGACTCTCCGGAGGTTTTGGCAAAGCATCAAAGACCTGTTGATGAATAAGACTTAATTTAGCAGTCAAGTCGTAAAGATAGTCTATCAACATAGGATATTCAATGGAGCAGAATTGTTTAGGCCTTGGCACACCCCAGACATTTGCCGGGCGGCCAAATACAATCTCATATGGAGAAAGCCCTATTCTAGAATGCACTGTTGCTCTCGTTGATAACAAGGCCAAAGGAAGTGCGTCTGGCCAAGCCAAACCTGTGGATGCTTGAATTTTGGCTATTTTAAGCTTGAGGGTGCCATTGTAACCCTCAACTAAACCAGCAGACTGGGGATGGTTCGCACTATGAAATTTTTGTTTCAATCCTAGACCAGCACACACACTCTGCATAACTTTCCCTATAAACTCACTTCCGTTATCTGACCATACAATCCGTGGCATTCCAAACCTAGGGAAAAATTCTTTGAGAAGAATTTTGGCAGTTGATAAAGCAGTGTTGTCCTTTAGTGGGTATGCTTCTATCCACCTGGAAAAAGCACAAACCACCACCAGGACGTATTTTAAATTGTTGCAGCGTTCCATGTGAATGAAGTCTAACTGTATTACTTCAAAGGGACAGGAAGGAGGAGCAAAATGACCAGCTGGAGTTGGAGTTCCCTTGCCAGGATTATGCATCAAGCACACCATACAATTTTTCACCACTCTCTCTGCACACTTACTGATTCCCTCATTCTTCCAAACCGGAGCTAACATCTTACATATCCCTTTAGAACTTATGTGCGCCACTCCATGCGCCATCGTCACTACTGCAAGCACATACGCATCAGGCAACATCCAACGCTGCTGTTCTGTCAAATCGATCCAACATCCATTCGAGTCCAATTTGCCCGTACTTTCTCTCCATACGCGTTTCTCTTCCTCAGTCGCTTCTTTCTGAATCTCTTTCACACTTTCCATTGTGTCCTCACACATTCCAGACTCAGCAATCCATCTTGCAGACGTAGCAACATACATTCTACTCATCATGTCTCTAGCTGTCTGTTTAGCGGTTTCATCAGCAAAGGCATTTCCCCGACCAACATCATCCGTGATTGCTTTATGAGCACTGCACTTCACAATCGCAACTTCAGTCGGTAAGGTTAGAGATTCTAACAAGTCGTTAACTAGCTGACCATGTTGAATCTTAGTCCCATGGGACGTAATGAAACCCCTTTCTCTCCACAACCGGCCAAAACTATGGGCCACGCCAAATGCGTACTGACTATCTGTAAACACATTCACTCTCTTTCCCTCAGCTAAAACACACGCTCTCGTAAGAGCTATTAACTCTGCAGCTTGGGCAGAATTCTGACTCACTCTTGCAGTCTCCACAATCGTCTTCAAAGTCGTTACCGCGTAGGCAGCAGTCACATCACCATTCTCCAATTTAAAACATGACCCGTCCACATACAGCGTACCATCTGGGTCGGATAGAGGAGTATCTCTCAAGTCGATACGACCTTTTGTCTCTTCTTCCGTTTTGAAATAACAGTCATGTGGCTCAGAATCACTCGACTCTTGATCAGTCGGCAACAATGTTGCTGGGTTCAATACATTGCATCTTTTGATCTGAATATGACTCGCTAATAACGTCAGCTCGTAACCAGATAATCTCGCACTAGTAAGGTGTTGTGTCTTCGTTCGGTTCATGAGTGTGTCCACTGCATGAGGAACCATGACCACTAGCATATTGTTCATCACCAAACCAGCAGATTGTCGAATGGAAGCTGCAGCTGCCGCTGTAGCCCTCAAACAACTAGGCAATGCTCTAGCTACCGGATCTAATGTTGATGAGAAATACGCACAAGGGCGTTGTTTATCACCAAACTTCTGTGTCAAGACACTCAACGCGCAACCTTCTCTTTCGTGAACGTAGAGCGTGAATGGCTTACTGTAATCAGGTGTGCCCAATACAGGAGCTGAACACAAAGCTTTTCGTAATTCAGCAAAACTCTCTTGACATTCATCAGACCATGGCACCGGACTCGGAACATTTTTCCCAGTCAAAGCTACCAACGGCTTTGCTAAAAGTGAAAAATTTGGGATCCATTGCCTACAGTAAGAGGTAATACCTAGAAAGGCACGTACTTCCCTCTGTGTGCGTGGAACACTCATTTGCATAATTGCTTTTATTCTTTCTGGGGTCAACTTCCTTCCCTCCTTTGACAAGAGATGACCTAAATAGGTTACTTCTTGGCAGCAATATTGCATTTTGGAAGGTGACACCTTATGATTCAAATTAGACAAATGATGCAATAGTGAAATTGTAGCTGCTTTGCAAGTTTCCTTGTCATCGGCAGCCACCAAAAGATCATCTACGTATTGTACTAGGGCAGAACCTGGAGGAAGGACAAAAGAATCTAACTGGCTTTTTAAAGCTTGACTGTAAATAGATGGACTTTCACAGTAGCCTTGTGGAGCGCGTTTAAATCTGAAACTGCGACCTCCTAAACAGAAGCCAAAAATATCTCTGCTTTCCTCGGCTATCGGAATGCTGAAAAAGGCATTCTTCAAGTCGATGACTGAGAACCATGTAGCTGTAGCAGGAATCAATGTTAATAAAGCAGTAATGTCTGGCACTACAGGAAACTGCGGAATTACAATCTTATTAACTTCTCTAAGGTCTATGACAAACCTATAGACTGGAGGCTTTGTAGGATCTGTTCGTTTCAAAATCGGCAATACAGGACTATTACAAACATTTCCTCGCGTTTCTTCAACCACACCTTTTTTAATCAAATCTTGCACAATCAATAAGAGTGCACGCTCACCTTCATTCGATATTTTATATTGAGGAATTCTTGGAAATTTCACATTCGCTTTCAAAGTTACTACATACGGTGGAATCTCTAGTAGACCTACATCATTGGGACCAGTCGCCCAAAGAGAATCAGGGAGTGAACGTAGCTCCGGCGGGAGTTTGTCCATTGACAAGTACATCGGAGAGGTGAGTCTTTTACCCAAAGTAAGCTGTACTCCTTCCGGAGAACAGTACAATGTCGCATATAGTCGTTTTAACAAATCTAAACCAAGCAGATTTTCATTACAACCTGTCGTCAAAATTAAGGGTGCTTTCAATTGACACGGTCCAACAGAAATAGACAAAGGACCAGATATCGGGTTGTACACAGGGGCGCCTGAAAAACCTACGGAAACATTTGTTGAGCCAGACAAAGGTGCGCCAGGGAGTTTCGCATGCATGATAGAACTTTTTGCGGCACCAGTATCCAACAGAAACGGTTCGACTACACCTGATGTTGCTACTGCGACATAAGGCCCACTCTGATCCACTGGAACTGATACTACTCCCTCTCTCTGTCTATGGCTGTCCTAGTACCCATTTCGTTGAAATCCCTCTTCAACTTCACAATAATCCTCAACAAGATATTGCTGAGATCTATTCTGTTGAGCTGACTGTACATTTCGCTGATCAAAGTGATTAGAAGGACGATCATTAGTTTGTGGAGGCATAGCACCTCGTCCCCGACCTCTAGAATTCTGTGCAAAACCACCACGACCTCTCTGAGCTGCTGCCGCATTATTTTGCGCTAAAATCTGACAATCATTTTTATAGTGACCCTCTTTCTTACAGTACGCACACTGATTCCACTGGTATTGAGGCCTGGTCGAATTATAATCTGTCTTTTGATACGAATTCTGTTGCATATTAGTCTGATTCGTGCGAGGCGGATACGCCTGCTGTAAAAGAACTTTAGTCTTTAAATCTTTCGTTTTCTTCTCTGATTTCTCCTTTTCCTCTTTATCCCTATTTTCATAGTACTGTGCAGTCGCAAGTATTTGCGCTGTCGTAGATACAGCCCACGCACTTTCTGAGTCTTTCAATTTATTGCATAATTCGGGTAACAAATTATGCACAAATTTATCGACAAACAATCTCTGTCCTCCTTCAGTGCTCATATCCTGACCACTATGGTCTACAAAAGTCTCTTCGAACCTTGTGAAGAAGTCGGAGACACTTTCGTCTTTCTTCTGCTTGCATGCGGATAATTTATCCCAATTAACACGCAATGCTGGCATCAGAGTCTTCATTAAATCTATTATTCTGCCAGGAAGATTAGCAATTAGGGGTTCGGGTTTCGCACCACCTATTTGTTGAGCATCTGCTGCAGTGATAGCTGCCCAATCACCACCTAAAGCAGCCTGATGATCCTCTCTACGAATTTTAGCCCACACTGGTTGTGGAACTACATTACCAAACAACATATCAATGTCGGCTAAGTTCATTATACAAGCCTCAACTGTCTGTGTCAATTCCTTGTAATATCCGGCTGGATTCTTACGTGGATCTGGCAAGGCCTGTTTCACTGCTAACACTTCTGCTCGCTTCCACGGAATATGTATCCATACTCTTTGGAACTGTGCTGGAGCAGCTGCAATACCCGCATTATCATCACGTTGTACTGCTTCGCGCCAAATTGGAGGAACTTCCCTCATAGGATATTGGCGACTTAGCTTCATTCTACCTTTCTCTAAATCTCTCGGCGAACGAAGAGATGGATCATTCCTAAAACTCAAAATGAGTTCCATCGCTTCCTTTATATTATCGCCCACTATCATTCCAGCAGCAAACTCTTTTTGAATCTTAATTAAATCTTCCAAATCTGATTCGACATCGTCTTCTTCTATTTCCTCACGCAACAACGAGCACATCTCGTCGAAGACGTATCGCTGTGTTGGCTCTCCCCATTGCATAAATGTCTCTAACACATCTTTCGTACTATATCTTCTAACTTTTGTAATCCATCTGAGAGCTGTGGAGTCTAAAACTCCCCGTTCCTCAGTACTTGGAAGCTGACTCCGTCTCTGAACAGAGTCAGGAGTAGGAGTCTTAATCAAGGTTTTATATATAGGCGACAGCATATTAGTAACAGAATCAGTAATTCTTCGACGAACAGAAAGTGGAGTTAGTACACTCGCAGACATAGAGAACGCAGTAGAGGTAGGAATAGATGACGAAACAGTAGGAGTATCGAGGAAAATAGTTTGAGGACCAATAGGTACAGTGGTAGGTATAGGAGCGGGCAGTGCAGGAAGAGGAGGAGCTGTAGGAACATTTACATTCACCACAGGAGGTATAGGAACTTGATTCTGAGGAACAAGAACACCAGGTTGTCCAGCAACCGGCAATTGAACATTCGGGATCAGTGGAGCCGTAGCACCTTGTGCATACGGTGGAGGCGACCGTAACAGATAAGATAGCAGAGGATCGTTTTCGGAATCCTCCAGTATCTTAGCCATTTTCGATGGCAAGGCAGGATAGCACTTGTCAATCGCTAAGTTACGCTCTCTAATGGCTACATCTATGGCTTTCTCACACTCGTTAGCCTGCAACTGCTTAGTCGCTTGCTCTAGAGTTAACTCTTCTAGTTCTTTTTGCTCTTTTTTCAACCTTTTCATTTCTCTCTGTTTGGATTCTTTCCGCCAATAACGAAAAGAGTCAAACATTGCCGGCCGGGCTTTCTTCCTAAACAATTTCGCTTCTAAATTGTCGAGAATCTCTTGTTCAAAACTACCATGCAGTGGCCAACTAAGGACACCATCCTTCTTACAATAGCGGACCCATATCTCATTATAAGTTATAGGACCCACACCATACTTACAATATAGGTCATATAGGGGAGTCCCAATCGGAGGAACCAGACAGGAATCCTCTAATTGTGAGTCACTGTTGCAACTAAAACAAGACAACATTTTCCGACTTACCATTCTCAGTCCGGAACACAAAACAAACAAAACACGAAACAAATTGTGCACTTGAACCAAGAACTTAGGCCTACCAAAACGAACTGATGTATCGATACCCAAAACTGAACCAAATAGATTATCGTAACCAGAACAACTAGTGATAATCTTACAAAACCAAACCAAACCAAGAACCGATCAAGGATTTTTAACAATCCTCACAAAAATAACCAGCTAGCTATCACTAAATACTTAACTGAGGCACTGAAGACGTCACCAAGGAGAAACCCGTCACGTTTCGCCGTACTAAGGACTGCACCACTTCGGGTCCAAGACAGGGCGACGGTCAAGGCAACGGCCCACTGCAGCCGTCCTGAACGGGAACCCTCGTGGAAGAGAACTTCAGGGCCACTTTTGCGATATGCCGGGATCGATGAAGTGGGGCGCCTCCCTCAGGAATCTTCACACGAAGCTTCTCGAACTCTTCAGGCTTTTGGACCGGTACCGAATGACGTCGCCCCACGTTGGGCGCCAATTGGAGTTCTGGACTTTTTGGTTCCGTCCAGAGGTGTCAGGGTACAACACCCAAAGACCCCGGAGTCCCACCTGCCTTGGTGCACAAATGAACAGAAACACGGGCTTCTCGATGGTGGCGTCAAAGACCAAAGGTTTATTACTGCAGGGACACAGAAGTCACAGAATCTACACACGGGCAGAATCTAGGAGACTGTTCGATTTGTACAAAGTGGGTTGCTCCTTATATACTAAAAATTGTGCTCTAGGCAAATATTTCACATGTCGGTACATTCCCAAACCTTTGTGTCTCTAAACAATAAATATTTGGCGTTACACAGGAACTGTCGATAATATCTGATACCAAACATCACGAAGAGGGGTTCCCACCAGTCCATCACAATCCCTTGTCAATATTGCATTCAAGACCCGGACCGCCTCATCGTAAAGTTCGTTACCTCCCCCTAATAAAGGCCCAGAAGGAAAGGAGCAGAGCCAGGTGCAGAAGATAGAAAAGCGGGATAAGAGATGTTTGTGGGTTGTAAATGGGCAAGGCTACCGGCTTCGGCCGCCTAATCATGATCAGGTACAATGGACAGGAAAACCAGTTCAGGTGGGCTGGCCTCGGGCAGAGGAGGCAGCCTTTGTCGAGTCATGCAGCTTCAGCGTGATCTGGTTTAAGGTGCACGTGTCATGTAAGAGGTGAATCTCCGGCTAAGGCTACGTGTCCTTAATCAAAGTGAAGTGAATGAAATGATCAGAGGCTATTGCATATGTGAGGGCAAGGAACCACAAAATGGCGGCCATGATCTAAGATGGATGCCGTGTATATCAGAAATGTGTCAGTGGAAGGAGTGCTCTTGCTCGTAGCGTAGCGAAAACACTAGGATATACTAAATGGATCATTTGCGGTTCGCTGATACTAATTTTATGTATTTCCGACAAACTTGAAAACACGGGTTCAAGTCGTCACGGAACCGTCACGGAACCTCAATACCCTTGCACCTACTAATCCGGAGGAAAATTACCCCCCTTTCTTGTAATCTGTGCACTCGAGGTGATAGAGGGGACCCAGGGCGCAAACGTGCCTGACCTCCTGGAGCCCTGGCTCGGATCCTGGAGGCGAATGGCATCTCATAGGGACTTCCAGGGAAGTCCGGCCATCTAGTCGCCCCATAGAAAAGCATTTTGGGCGACCAGATGGCCGAGGCGAGAGGGGCGACCAGATGGCCGGGACCGAAATGACTCCAATCTGCCTGCCCCGGGCATGCAGGGCTCCGGGGCTGCAGGGCTCCTCGGGGGCCCAGGGCTCCCGGGCTCCAGGGCTGCAGGGCTTCAGGGCTGCAGGGCTCCGGGGGGGCTCCAGGGCTCCAGGGACTGTAGGGCTCCGGGGGCTCCAGGGCTCCGGGTGCTCCAGGGCTGCAGGGCTCCGGGGCTGCAGGGCTCCTCGGGGGCTGCAGGGCTCCTCGGGGGCTCCATGGCTCCCGGGCTCCGGGGCTGCAGGGCTGCAGGGCTGCAGGGCTCCAGGGGGGCTCCAGGGCTCCAGGGGCTGTAGTGCTCCGGGGGCTCCAGGGTTCCGGGGGCTCCAGGGCTGCAGGACGGAGAGGTATTGCCACACCACCAGGCCCTGCCGGACGGGGCTCAAGCCCCGGGCCTGCTCCCGGTCCCTGCTTCTGAAACCCTAGCCAGGCCGGAGAAAAAGCCTCCCTTGGCTCGGATGAACGCCTGGAACCCCGGCCGGCTTGCAGGACGGGGAAGCTCCAGCAAACCCATGGCCGGCCGTACGGAGCTCAAGCCCCGGGCCCGCTCCCGGTCCCTGCTTCCAAAACCCTAGCCAGGCCGGGGAGAGCCTCCCTTGGCCCTGATGAACGCCCGGAACCTCGGCCGGCTTGCGGGACGGGGAGGCTCCAGCAACCCCATAGCCTACCGGACGGAGCTCAAGCCCCGGGCCCGGTCCCTGCTTCCGAAACCCTAGCCAGCCCGGGGAGAGCCTCCCTTGGCCCCGATGAACGCCCGGAACCTCGGCCGGCTTGCAGGACGGAGCTCAGGCCCCAGGCCCAGCCTACCAACCCTAGCCGGGCCCGGGGAGAGCCTCCCGGTGGACCCCCCTGTCCCCAGCACCCAGACCCTGGGCAGGAACCAAGGAGGGTTAAGCCCAGGCCACGTCCTCTCCCCGACGGCCTGCCCGGGGAGCCCATTTTTGTTGACTATTAAGCCCCCACGTAGTGGGGGCTTACAGAACCTAGGGGAGGGACAAAAGTTGGAGTTAGCCCGGCCGCCAGCCCGCAGGGCCATCTGGTCGCCCAGCCCACAGGGCCATCTGGTCACCCTGCCCGCAGGGCAATCTGGTCGCGCAGCCAGGCAGCCAGATGACCCAGGACGACCCAGCGCCCGGATGGCCTGGGAGGATGCTGTACCCAGTCACCCTTGCAGTCCAGCGAGGGTGGCCAGGCGCTGCTGCTGTTTGCCTCCCTGCTCGACTTGCCCATGCAGCAGTGGGAAGCGGAGGCCCGGCCGGCGGCGGCCCAGGCCATCTGGTCACCATGCTGACCCGTAAGGGAAGGTGTGGCCCCCATCCCCGCACCCCGGTGGGGCAGGGACGGGAGGGGGAGGCCCCCCTGCTGAAGGGCACGTGGTGGAGGCAGCCTCCCACAGGCCCACGTTACCCCTCCGCATCCCTCCCGCCGGCCAGGCGGCAGAGGGACCCACCCCTGGGTGTGATGGAGGGAGGCTTCCACGGGCGCCCACGCACGGAAAGAGACAAAAGCTTGGCTCAGAGGATGACTTTCAATAGATCGCAGCGAGGTAGCTTCTCTGCTACTTACGAAACCCTGACCCAGATCGTCTACGAATGATTTAGCACCGGGTGCCCCACGAACATGCGCCTGATCAAACTCGGAGAAAAAGGACCATCGGCAAGGGGCTGAGAGGCAGGAGCATCCCCGGGCCCCTGAGTGCCCCTGGCTGGCGGACCCCGGGATGCCTTCCGCCTCTAAGCATGGCCACACCTCATGGAAGTCTGCCTGATCAAACTCGGAGAAAAACGACCATTGAACCCTGATAAAAACAACCATCAACAACGGGCCGAGAGGCAGAAGCGTCCACGGGCCCCTGGGGGCCCCTGGCGGGTGGGCCCCAGGACGACCTTCCCCTCTCTGCATGGCCAGACCTCACAGAGGTATGCCTGATCAAATTTGGAGAAAAACGACCATCGGCAAGGGGCTGAGAGGCAGGAGCGTCCTCGGGATCTTGGGGGCCCCTGGCAGGCAGGCCCCGGGATGCCTCCCCTCCTCTCAGCATGGCCGGACCTCATGGAAGTCTGCCTGATCAAACTCGGAAAAAACAACCATCGGCAAGGGGCCAAGAGGCAGAAGTGTCCACGGGCCCCTGGGGGACCCTGGCAGGCGGTCCCCAGGACACCTTCCCCCCCTCAGCATGGCCAGACCTCACGGAGGTCTGTGCCTGATCAAACTCGGAGAAAACGGACCATCGGCAAGGGACTGAGAGGCAGGATTGTTCCCGGGCCCCTGGGGGCCCCTGGCAGGCGGGCCCTGGGACGCCTTTCCCCTCTCAGCATGGCCAGACCTCACGGAGGTATGCCTGATCGAACTTGGAGAAAAACGACCATCGGCAAGGGGCTGAGAGGCAGAAGCGTCCCGGGCCCCTGGGGGCCCCTGGCGGGTCGGCCCCAGGACGCCTTCCCCCTCTCAGCATGGCCAGACCTCATGGAAGTCTGCCTCATCAAACTCTTAGAAAAACGACCATCGAACCCTGATAAAAACGACCATCGGCAAGGGGCTGAGAGGCAGAAGCGTCCCGGGCCCCTGGGGGCCCCTGGCGGGTGGGCCCCGGGACGCCTTCCCCCTCTCAGCATGGCCAGACCTCATGGAAGTCTGCCTGATCAAACTCGGAGAAAAACTACCATCGAACTCGGAGAAAAACAAACATCGGCAAGGGGCTGAGAGGCAGAAGCTTCCCTGGGCCCCTGGGGGCCCCTGGCAGGCGGGCCCTGGGACGCCTTTCCCCTCTCAGCATGGCCAGACCTCACGGAGGTATGCCTGATCGAACTCGGAGAAAAACGACCATCGGCAAGGGGCTGAGAGGCAGAAGCTTCCCCGGGCCCCTGGGGGCCCCTGGCGGGTGGGCCCCGGGACGCCTTCCCCCTCTCAGCATGGCCAGACCTCATGGAAGTCTGCCTGATCAAACTCGGAGAAAAACTACCATCGAACTCGGAGAAAAACAAACATCGGCAAGGGGCTGAGAGGCAGAAGCTTCCCCGGGCCCCTGGGGGCCCCTGGCAGGCGGGCCCTGGGACGCCTTTCCCCTCTCAGCATGGCCAGACCTCACGGAGGTATGCCTGATCGAACTCGGAGAAAAACGACCATCGGCAAGGGGCTGAGAGGCAGAAGCGTCCCCGGGCCCCTGGGGGCCCCTGGCGGGTGGGTCCCGGGACGCCTTCCCCCTCTCAGCATGGCCAGACCTCATGGAAGTCTGCCTGATCAAACTCGGAGAAAAACAACCATCGAACTCGGAGAAAAACGACCATCGGCAAGGGGCTGAGAGGCAGAAGCGTCCCCGGGGGGTCCCTGGCAGCCCCCGGGACGCCTTTCCCCTCTCAGCATGGCCAGACCTCACGGAGGTATACCTGATCAAACTCGGAGAAAAACGACCATCGGCAAGGGGCTGAGAGGCAGAAGCGTCCCCGGGCCCCTGGGGGCCCCTGGCGGGTGGGCCCCGGGACGCTTCCCCCCTCTCACCATGGCCAGACCTCATGGAAGTCTGCCTGATCAAACTCGGAGAAAAACGACCATCGAACTCGGAGAAAAACAACCATCGGCAAGGGGCTGAGAGGCAGAAGCGTCCCCGGGCCCCTGGGGGCCCCTGGCAGGCGGGCCCCAGGACTCCTTTTCCCTCTCAGCAAGGCCAGACCTCACAGAGGTATGCCTGATCAAACTCGGAGAAAAACGACCATCGGCAAGGGGCTGAGAGGCAGAAGCGTCCCCGGGCCCCTGGGGGCCCCTGGCGGGTGGGCCCCAGGACGCATCCCCCCTCTCAGCATGGCCAGACCTCATGGAAGTCTGCCTGATCAAACTCGGAGAAAAACGACCATCGAACTCGGAGAAAAACGACCATCGGCAAGGGGCTGAGAGGCAGAAGCGTCCCGGGCCCCTGGGGGCCCCTGGCGGGTGGACCCCGGGATGCCTTCCCCCTCTCAGCATGGCCAGACGTCATGGAAGTCTGCCTCATCAAACTCTTAGAAAAACGACCATCGAACCCTGATATAAACGACCATCGACAAGGGGCCGAGAGGCAGGATTGTTCCCGGGCCCCTGGGGGCCCCTGGCAGGCGGGCCCTGGGACGCCTTTCCCCTCTCAGCATGGCCAGACCTCACGGAGGTATGCCTGATCGAACTCGGAGAAAAACGACCATCGGCAAGGGGCTGAGAGGCAGAAGCGTCCCCAGGCCCCTGGGGGCCCCTGGCGGGTCGGCCCTGGGACGCCTTCCCCCTCTCAGCATGGCCAGACCTCATGGAAGTCTGCCTCATCAAACTCTTAGAAAAACGACCATCGAACCCTGATAAAAACGACCATCGGCAAGGGGCTGAGAGGCAGAAGCGTCCCCGGGCCCCTGGGGGCCCCTGGCGGGTGGGCCCCGGGACGCCTTCCCCCTCTCAGCATGGCCAGACCTCATGGAAGTCTGCCTGATCAAACTCGGAGAAAAACTACCATCGAACTCGGAGAAAAACAAACATCGGCAAGGGGCTGAGAGGCAGAAGCTTCCCCGGGCCCCTGGGGGCCCCTGGCAGGTGGGCCCTGGGACGCCTTTCCCCTCTCAGCATGGCCAGACCTCATGGAAGTCTGCCTGATCAAACTCGGAGAAAAACAACCATCGAACTCGGAGAAAAACGACCATCGGCAAGGGGCTGAGAGGCAGAAGCGTCCCCGGGCCCCTGGGGGTCCCTGGCAGCCCCCGGGACGCGATTCCCCTCTCAGCATGGCCAGACCTCACGGAGGTATACCTGATCGAACTCGGAGAAAAACGACCATCGGCAAGGGGCTTAGAGGCAGAAGCGTCCCCGGGCCCCTGGGGGCCCCTGGCGGGTGGGCCCCGGGACGCTTCCCCCCTCTCAGCATGGCCAGACCTCATGGAAGTCTCCCTGATCAAACTCGGAGAAAAATGACCATCGAACTCGGAGAAAAACGACCATCGGCAAGGGGCTGAGAGGCAGAAGCGTCCCCGGGCCCCTGGGGGCCCCTGGCAGGCGGGCCCCAGGACGCCTTTTCCCTCTCAGCAAGGCCAGACCTCACAGAGGTATGCCTGATCAAACTCGGAGAAAAACGACCATCGGCAAGGGGCTGAGAGGCAGAAGCATCCCCGGGCCCCTGGGGGCCCCTGGCAGTTGGGCCCCGGGACGCATCCCCCCTCTCAGCATGGCCAGACCTCATGGAAGTCTGCCTGATCAAACTCGGAGAAAAACAACCATCGAACTCGGAGAAAAACGACCATCGGCAAGGGGCAGAGAGGCAGAAGCGTCCCTGGGCCCCTGGGGGCCCCTGGCAGGCGGGCCCCGGGACACCTTCCCCCTCAAACTCGGTGAAAAAGGACCATCGGCAATGGGCTGAGAGGCAAGAGTGTCCCCAGGACATGGGGGCCCCGGCGGGCAGGCCCCAGGGCTGCTTTCCCCTGATTCAGAATCTCCGGAGGTCTGACTGACCCTCTCCCTAGTAATCCGGAGGAACATTACCCCCCTTTCTTGTAATCTGTGCACTAGAGGGGACCCAGGGTGCAAACGTGCCCGACCTCCTGGAGCCCTGGCTGGGATCCGGGAGGCGAATGGCATCTCATAGGGACTTCCAGGGAAGTCCGGCCATCTAGTCGCCCCATAGGAAAGCATTGCGGGCGACCAGATGGCCGTGGCGAGAGGGGCGACCAGATGGCCGGGACCGAAATGACGCCAATCTGCCTGCCCTGGGCCTTTAGGGCTCAGGAGCTGCAGGGCTCCAGGGCTCCGGGGCTCCGGGGCTCTGGGGCTGCAGGGATGCAGGGCTCGGGGACTGCAGGGCTCCACGGCTCTGGGGGCTGCAGGGCTCCAGGGCTGCGGGGCTCCAGGGCTCTGGGGCTTCAGGGCAGAAGGGCTCCAGGGCTCCGGGGCTCCAGGGCCCAGGACCCATGGAGCCCGTCCCGGGTACTTTCCCACTCTGCGGCCCGGAGGAGGGAGCCCCGAATGCCTGGGAGGTGCTGCCCGGGCATCGCTCATCTGTTCCCCAGCAGGGAACCACCAGCCCCGGGAGGGTGTTTGGGCATACCCTTGCACCTACTAACCCGGAGGAAAATTACCCCCCTTTCTTGTAATCCGTGCACTCGAGGTGACAGAGGGGACCCAGGGCACAAAAGTGCCCGACCTCCTGGAGCCCAGGATGGGATCCGGGAGGCGAATGGCACCTCATAGGGACTTCCAGGGAAGTCCGGCCATCTAGTCCCCCTTATAGGAAAGAATTGCGGGCGACCAGATGGCCGAGGCGAGAGGGGCGACCTGATGGCCGGGACTGAAAGGACGCCAATCTGCCTGCCTCGGCCTGTAGGGCTCAGGAGCTGCAGGGCTCCGGAGCTCCGGGGCTGCAGGGCTCGGGGACTGCAGGGCTCCACGGCTCGGGGGGCTGCAGGGCTCCGTGGCTCCAGGGCTCCAGGGCTCCAGGGCTGCAGGGCTCCGGGGCTGCTGGGCTCCAGGGCAGCAGGGCTCCAGGGCTCCAGGGCCCAGGACCCATGGAGCCTATCCCGGGTACTTTGCCACTCTGCGCCCTGGAGGAGGGAGCCCCGGATGCCTGGGAGGTGTTCCCCGGGCATCGCCCATCTGGTCCCCAGCAGGGAACCACCAGACCTGGGAGGGTGTTTGGGCATACCCTTGCACCTACTAATCCGGAGGAAAATTACCCCCCTTTCTTGTAATCTGTGCACTCGAGGTGATAGAGGGGACCCAGGGCGCAAACGTGCCTGACCTCCTGGAGCCCTGGCTCGGATCCTGGAGGCGAATGGCATCTCATAGGGACTTCCAGGGAAGTCCGGCCATCTAGTCGCCCCATAGAAAAGCATTTTGGGCGACCAGATGGCCGAGGCGAGAGGGGCGACCAGATGGCCGGGACCGAAATGACTGCAATCTGCCTGCCCCGGGCATGCAGGGCTCCGGGGCTGCAGGGCTCCTCGGGGGCCCAGGGCTCCCGGGCTCCAGGGCTGCAGGGCTTCAGGGCTGCAGGGCTCCGGGGGGGCTCCAGGGCTCCAGGGACTGTAGGGCTCCGGGGGCTCCAGGGCTCCGGGTGCTCCAGGGCTGCAGGGCTCCGGGGCTGCAGGGCTCCTCGGGGGCTGCAGGGCTCCTCGGGGGCTCCATGGCTCCCGGGCTCCGGGGCTGCAGGGCTGCAGGGCTGCAGGGCTCCAGGGGGGCTCCAGGGCTCCAGGGGCTGTAGTGCTCCGGGGGCTCCAGGGTTCCGGGGGCTCCAGGGCTGCAGGACGGAGAGGTATTGCCACACCACCAGGCCCTGCCGGACGGGGCTCAAGCCCCGGGCCTGCTCCCGGTCCCTGCTTCTGAAACCCTAGCCAGGCCGGAGAAAAAGCCTCCCTTGGCTCGGATGAACGCCTGGAACCCCGGCCGGCTTGCAGGACGGGGAAGCTCCAGCAAACCCATGGCCGGCCGTACGGAGCTCAAGCCCCGGGCCCGCTCCCGGTCCCTGCTTCCAAAACCCTAGCCAGGCCGGGGAGAGCCTCCCTTGGCCCTGATGAACGCCCGGAACCTCGGCCGGCTTGCGGGACGGGGAGGCTCCAGCAACCCCATAGCCTACCGGACGGAGCTCAAGCCCCGGGCCCGGTCCCTGCTTCCGAAACCCTAGCCAGCCCGGGGAGAGCCTCCCTTGGCCCCGATGAACGCCCGGAACCTCGGCCGGCTTGCAGGACGGAGCTCAGGCCCCAGGCCCAGCCTACCAACCCTAGCCGGGCCCGGGGAGAGCCTCCCGGTGGACCCCCCTGTCCCCAGCACCCAGACCCTGGGCAGGAACCAAGGAGGGTTAAGCCCAGGCCACGTCCTCTCCCCGACGGCCTGCCCGGGGAGCCCATTTTTGTTGACTATTAAGCCCCCACGTAGTGGGGGCTTACAGAACCTAGGGGAGGGACAAAAGTTGGAGTTAGCCCGGCCGCCAGCCCGCAGGGCCATCTGGTCGCCCAGCCCACAGGGCCATCTGGTCACCCTGCCCGCAGGGCAATCTGGTCGCGCAGCCAGGCAGCCAGATGACCCAGGACGACCCAGCGCCCGGATGGCCTGGGAGGATGCTGTACCCAGTCACCCTTGCAGTCCAGCGAGGGTGGCCAGGCGCTGCTGCTGTTTGCCTCCCTGCTCGACTTGCCCATGCAGCAGTGGGAAGCGGAGGCCCGGCCGGCGGCGGCCCAGGCCATCTGGTCACCCTGCTGACCCGTAAGGGAAGGTGTGGCCCCCATCCCCGCACCCCGGTGGGGCAGGGACGGGAGGGGGAGGCCCCCCTGCTGAAGGGCACGTGGTGGAGGCAGCCTCCCACAGGCCCACGTTACCCCTCCGCATCCCTCCCGCCGGCCAGGCGGCAGAGGGACCCACCCCTGGGTGTGATGGAGGGAGGCTTCCACGGGCGCCCACGCACGGAAAGAGACAAAAGCTTGGCTCAGAGGATGACTTTCAATAGATCGCAGCGAGGTAGCTTCTCTGCTACTTACGAAACCCTGACCCAGATCGTCTACGAATGATTTAGCACCGGGTGCCCCACGAACATGCGCCTGATCAAACTCGGAGAAAAAGGACCATCGGCAAGGGGCTGAGAGGCAGGAGCATCCCCGGGCCCCTGAGTGCCCCTGGCTGGCGGACCCCGGGATGCCTTCCGCCTCTAAGCATGGCCACACCTCATGGAAGTCTGCCTGATCAAACTCGGAGAAAAACGACCATTGAACCCTGATAAAAACAACCATCAACAAGGGGCCGAGAGGCAGAAGCGTCCACGGGCCCCTGGGGGCCCCTGGCGGGTGGGCCCCAGGACGACCTTCCCCTCTCTGCATGGCCAGACCTCACAGAGGTATGCCTGATCAAATTTGGAGAAAAACGACCATCGGCAAGGGGCTGAGAGGCAGGAGCGTCCTCGGGATCTTGGGGGCCCCTGGCAGGCAGGCCCCGGGATGCCTCCCCTCCTCTCAGCATGGCCGGACCTCATGGAAGTCTGCCTGATCAAACTCGGAAAAAACAACCATCGGCAAGGGGCCAAGAGGCAGAAGTGTCCACGGGCCCCTGGGGGACCCTGGCAGGCGGTCCCCAGGACACCTTCCCCCCCTCAGCATGGCCAGACCTCACGGAGGTCTGTGCCTGATCAAACTCGGAGAAAACGGACCATCGGCAAGGGACTGAGAGGCAGGATTGTTCCCGGGCCCCTGGGGGCCCCTGGCAGGCGGGCCCTGGGACGCCTTTCCCCTCTCAGCATGGCCAGACCTCACGGAGGTATGCCTGATCGAACTTGGAGAAAAACGACCATCGGCAAGGGGCTGAGAGGCAGAAGCGTCCCGGGCCCCTGGGGGCCCCTGGCGGGTCGGCCCCAGGACGCCTTCCCCCTCTCAGCATGGCCAGACCTCATGGAAGTCTGCCTCATCAAACTCTTAGAAAAACGACCATCGAACCCTGATAAAAACGACCATCGGCAAGGGGCTGAGAGGCAGAAGCGTCCCGGGCCCCTGGGGGCCCCTGGCGGGTGGGCCCCGGGACGCCTTCCCCCTCTCAGCATGGCCAGACCTCATGGAAGTCTGCCTGATCAAACTCGGAGAAAAACTACCATCGAACTCGGAGAAAAACAAACATCGGCAAGGGGCTGAGAGGCAGAAGCTTCCCTGGGCCCCTGGGGGCCCCTGGCAGGCGGGCCCTGGGACGCCTTTCCCCTCTCAGCATGGCCAGACCTCACGGAGGTATGCCTGATCGAACTCGGAGAAAAACGACCATCGGCAAGGGGCTGAGAGGCAGAAGCTTCCCCGGGCCCCTGGGGGCCCCTGGCGGGTGGGCCCCGGGACGCCTTCCCCCTCTCAGCATGGCCAGACCTCATGGAAGTCTGCCTGATCAAACTCGGAGAAAAACTACCATCGAACTCGGAGAAAAACAAACATCGGCAAGGGGCTGAGAGGCAGAAGCTTCCCCGGGCCCCTGGGGGCCCCTGGCAGGCGGGCCCTGGGACGCCTTTCCCCTCTCAGCATGGCCAGACCTCACGGAGGTATGCCTGATCGAACTCGGAGAAAAACGACCATCGGCAAGGGGCTGAGAGGCAGAAGCGTCCCCGGGCCCCTGGGGGCCCCTGGCGGGTGGGTCCCGGGACGCCTTCCCCCTCTCAGCATGGCCAGACCTCATGGAAGTCTGCCTGATCAAACTCGGAGAAAAACAACCATCGAACTCGGAGAAAAACGACCATCGGCAAGGGGCTGAGAGGCAGAAGCGTCCCCGGGGGGTCCCTGGCAGCCCCCGGGACGCCTTTCCCCTCTCAGCATGGCCAGACCTCACGGAGGTATACCTGATCAAACTCGGAGAAAAACGACCATCGGCAAGGGGCTGAGAGGCAGAAGCGTCCCCGGGCCCCTGGGGGCCCCTGGCGGGTGGGCCCCGGGACGCTTCCCCCCTCTCACCATGGCCAGACCTCATGGAAGTCTGCCTGATCAAACTCGGAGAAAAACGACCATCGAACTCGGAGAAAAACAACCATCGGCAAGGGGCTGAGAGGCAGAAGCGTCCCCGGGCCCCTGGGGGCCCCTGGCAGGCGGGCCCCAGGACTCCTTTTCCCTCTCAGCAAGGCCAGACCTCACAGAGGTATGCCTGATCAAACTCGGAGAAAAACGACCATCGGCAAGGGGCTGAGAGGCAGAAGCGTCCCCGGGCCCCTGGGGGCCCCTGGCGGGTGGGCCCCAGGACGCATCCCCCCTCTCAGCATGGCCAGACCTCATGGAAGTCTGCCTGATCAAACTCGGAGAAAAACGACCATCGAACTCGGAGAAAAACGACCATCGGCAAGGGGCTGAGAGGCAGAAGCGTCCCGGGCCCCTGGGGGCCCCTGGCGGGTGGACCCCGGGATGCCTTCCCCCTCTCAGCATGGCCAGACGTCATGGAAGTCTGCCTCATCAAACTCTTAGAAAAACGACCATCGAACCCTGATATAAACGACCATCGACAAGGGGCCGAGAGGCAGGATTGTTCCCGGGCCCCTGGGGGCCCCTGGCAGGCGGGCCCTGGGACGCCTTTCCCCTCTCAGCATGGCCAGACCTCACGGAGGTATGCCTGATCGAACTCGGAGAAAAACGACCATCGGCAAGGGGCTGAGAGGCAGAAGCGTCCCCAGGCCCCTGGGGGCCCCTGGCGGGTCGGCCCTGGGACGCCTTCCCCCTCTCAGCATGGCCAGACCTCATGGAAGTCTGCCTCATCAAACTCTTAGAAAAACGACCATCGAACCCTGATAAAAACGACCATCGGCAAGGGGCTGAGAGGCAGAAGCGTCCCCGGGCCCCTGGGGGCCCCTGGCGGGTGGGCCCCGGGACGCCTTCCCCCTCTCAGCATGGCCAGACCTCATGGAAGTCTGCCTGATCAAACTCGGAGAAAAACTACCATCGAACTCGGAGAAAAACAAACATCGGCAAGGGGCTGAGAGGCAGAAGCTTCCCCGGGCCCCTGGGGGCCCCTGGCAGGTGGGCCCTGGGACGCCTTTCCCCTCTCAGCATGGCCAGACCTCATGGAAGTCTGCCTGATCAAACTCGGAGAAAAACAACCATCGAACTCGGAGAAAAACGACCATCGGCAAGGGGCTGAGAGGCAGAAGCGTCCCCGGGCCCCTGGGGGTCCCTGGCAGCCCCCGGGACGCGATTCCCCTCTCAGCATGGCCAGACCTCACGGAGGTATACCTGATCGAACTCGGAGAAAAACGACCATCGGCAAGGGGCTTAGAGGCAGAAGCGTCCCCGGGCCCCTGGGGGCCCCTGGCGGGTGGGCCCCGGGACGCTTCCCCCCTCTCAGCATGGCCAGACCTCATGGAAGTCTCCCTGATCAAACTCGGAGAAAAATGACCATCGAACTCGGAGAAAAACGACCATCGGCAAGGGGCTGAGAGGCAGAAGCGTCCCCGGGCCCCTGGGGGCCCCTGGCAGGCGGGCCCCAGGACGCCTTTTCCCTCTCAGCAAGGCCAGACCTCA
>NC_141693.1:537951934-537966934 GCF_964263255.1 Lissotriton vulgaris | reverse complement strand
ATTCTTTCCTATAAGGGGGACTAGATGGCCGGACTTCCCTGGAAGTCCCTATGAGGTGCCATTCGCCTCCCGGATCCCATCCTGGGCTCCAGGAGGTCGGGCACTTTTGTGCCCTGGGTCCCCTCTGTCATATCGAGTGCACGGATTACAAGAAAGGGGGGTAATTTTCCTCCGGGTTAGTAGGTGCAAGGGTATGCCCAAACAACCTCCCGGGGCTGGTGGTTCCCTGCTGGGGACCAGATGAGCGATGCCCGGGCAGCACCTCCCAGGCATTCGGGGCTCCCTCCTCCGGGCCGCAGAGTGGGAAAGTACCCGGGACGGGCTCCATGGGTCCTGGGCCCTGGAGCCCCGGAGCCCCGGAGCCCTGGAGCCCTGCTGCCCTGAAGCCCTGGAGCCCTGCAGCCCTGGAGCCCTGCAGCCCCGGAGCCCTGCAGCCCCCAGAGCCGTGGAGCCCTGCAGTCCCCGAGCCCTGCATCCCTGCAGCCCCAGAGCCCCGGAGCCCCGGAGCCCCGGAGCCCTGGAGCCCTGCAGCTCCTGAGCCCTAAAGGCCCGGGGCAGGCAGATTGGTGTCATTTCGGTCCCGGCCATCAGGTCGCCCCTCTCACCACGGCCATCTGGTCGCCCGCAATGCTTTCCTATGGGGCGACTAGATGGCCGGACTTCCCTGGAAGTCCCTATGAGGTGCCATTCACCTCCCGGATCCCATCCTGGGCTCCAGGAGGTCGGGCACTTTTGTGCCCTGGGTCCCCTCTGTCACCTCGAGTGCACGGATTACAAGAAAAGGGGGTAATTTTCCTCCGGATTAGTAGGTGCAAGGGTATGCCCAAACACCCTCCCGGGGCTGGTGGTTCCCTGCTGGGGACCAGATGAGCGATGCCCGGGCAGCACCTCCCAGGCATCTGGGGCTCCCTCCTCCGGGCCGCAGAGTGGGAAAGTACCCAGGACGGGCTCCATGGGTCCTGGGCCCTGGAGCGCTGGAGCCCTGGAGCCCTGCTGCCCTGAAGCCCCAGAGCCCTGGAGCCCTGCAGCCCTGGAGCCCTGCAGCCCCGGAGCCCTGCAGCCCCCAGAGCCGTGGAGCCCTGCAGTCCCCGAGCCCTGCATCCCTGCAGCCCCAGAGCCCCGGAGCCCCGGAGCCCTGGAGCCCTGCAGCTCCTGAGCCCTAAAGGCCCGGGGCAGGCAGATTGGCATCATTTCGGTCCCGGCCATCTGGTCGGCCCTCTCGCCACGGCCATCTGGTCGCCCGCAATGCTTTCCTATGGGGCGACTAGATGGCCGGACTTCCCTGGAAGTCCCTATGAGATGCCATTCGCCTCCCGGATCCCATCCTGGGCTCCAGGAGGTCGGGCACTTTTGTGCCCTGGGTCCCCTCTGTCACCTCGAGTGCACGGATTACAAGAAAGGGGGGTAATTTTCCTCCGGATTAGTACGTGCAAGGGTATGCCCAAACACCCTCCCGGGGCTGGTGGTCCCTGCTGGGGACCAGATGAGCGATGCCCGGGCAGCACCTCCCAGGCATTCGGGGCTCCCTCCTCCGGGCCGCAGACTGGGAAAGTACCCGGGACGGGCTCCATGGGTCCCGGGCCCTGGAGCCCCGGAGCCCTGGAGCCCTGGAGCCCTGCTGCCCTGAAGCCCCAGAGCCCTGGAGCCCTTTAGCACTGGAGCCCTGGAGCCCTGGAGCCCTGCAGCCCCGGAGCCCTGCAGCCCCCCGAGCCGTGGAGCCCTGCAGTCCCCGAGCCCTGCATCCCTGCAGCCCCAGAGCCCCGGAGCCCTGGAACCCTGCAGCTCCTGAGCCCTAAAGGCCCGGGGCAGGCAGATTGGCGTCATTTCGGTCCCGGCCATCTGGTCGCCCCTCTCGCCACGGCCATCTGGTCACCCGCAATGCTTTCCTATGGGGCGACTAGATGGCCGGATTTCCCTGGAAGTCCCTATGAGATGCCATTCGCCTCCCGGATCCGAGACAGGGCTCCAGGAAGTCGGGCACGTTTGCGCCCTGGGTCCCCTCTGTCACCTCGAGTGCACAGATTACAAGAAAGGGGGGTAATTTTCCTCCGGATTAGTAGGTGCAAGGGTATGCCCAAACACCCTCCCAGGTCTGGTGGTTCCCTGCTGGGGACCAGATGGGCGATGCCCGGGAACACCTCCCAGGCATCCGGGGCTCCCTCCTCCGGGCCGCAGAGTGGCAAAGTACCCGGGAAAGGCTCCATGGGTCCTGGGCCCTGGAGCCCTGGAGCACTGCTGCCCTGGAGCCCAGCAGCCCCGGAGCCCTGCAGCCCTGGAGCCCTGGAGCTCTGGAGCCCCGGAGCCCTGCAGCCCCCCGAGCCGTGGAGTCCTGCATTCCCCGAGCCCTGCAGCCCCGGAGCCCTGCAGCTCCTGAGCCCTACAGGCCCGAGGCAGGCAGATTGGCGTCCTTTCGGTCCCGGGCATCAGGTCGCCCCTCTCGCCTCGGCCATCTGGTCGCCCGCAATTCTTTCCTATGGGGCGACTAGATGGCCGGACTTCCCTGGAAGTCCCTATGAGGTGCCATTCGCCTCCCGGATCCCATCCTGGGCTCCAGGAGGTCGGGCACTTTTGTGCCCTGGGTCCCCTCTGTCACCTCGAGTGCACGGATTACAAGAAAGGGGGGTAATTTTCCTCCGGATTAGTACGTGCAAGGGTATGCCCAAACACCCTCCCGGGGCTGGTGGTCCCTGCTGGGGACCAGATGAGCGATGCCCGGGCAGCACCTCCCAGGCATTCGGGGCTCCCTCCTCCGGGCCGCAGAGTGGGAAAGTACCCGGGACGGGCTCCATGGGTCCTGGGCCCTGGAGCCCCGGAGCCCTGGAGCCCTGCTGCCCTGAAGCCCCAGAGCCCTGGAGCCCTGCAGCACTGGAGCCCTGGAGCCCTGGAGCCCTGGAGCCCTGCAGCCCCGGAGCCCTGCAGCCCCCCGAGCCGTGGAGCCCTGCAGTCCCCGAGCCCTGCATCCCTGCAGCCCCAGGGCCCCGGAGCCCCGGAGCCCTGGAGCCCTGCAGCTCCTGAGCCCTAAAGGCCCGGGGCAGGCAGATTGGCGTCATTTCGGTCCCGGCCATCTGGTCGCCCCTCTCGCCACGGCCATCTGGTCGCCCGCAATGCTTTCCTATGGGGCGACTAGATGGCCGGATTTCCCTGGAAGTCCCTATGAGATGCCATTCGCCTCCCGGATCTGAGACAGGGCTCCAGAAGGTCGGGCACGTTTGCGCCCTGGGTCCCCTCTGTCACCTCAAGTCCACAGATTACAAGAAAGGGGGGTAATTTTCCTCCGGATTAGTAGGTGCAAGGGTATGCCCAAACACCCTCCCAGGTCTGGTGGTTCCCTGCTGGGGACCAGATGGGCGATGCCCGGGGAACACCTCCCAGGCATCCGGGGCTCCCTCCTCCAGGGCGCAGAGTGGCAAAGTACCCGGGATAGGCTCCATGGGTCCTGGGCCCTGGAGCCCTGGAGCCCTGCTGCCCTGGAGCCCAGCAGCCCCGGAGCCCTGCAGCCCTGCAGCCCTGCAGCCCTGGAGCCCTGGAGCCCCGAAGCCCTGCGGCCCCCCGAGCCATGGAGCCCTGCAGTCCCCGAGCCCTGCAGCCCCGGAGCTCCGGAGCCCTGCAGCTCCTGAGCCCTACAGGCCCGAGGCAGGCAGATTGGCGTCCTTTCAGTCCCGGCCATCAGGTCGCCCCTCTCACCTCGGCCATCTGGTCGCCCGCAATTCTTTTCTATGGGGCGACTAGATGGCCGGACTTCCCTGGAAGTCCCTATGAGGTGCCATTCGCCTCCCGGATCCCATCCTGGGCTCCAGGAGGTCGGGCATTTTTGTGCCCTGGGTCCCCTCTGTCACCTCGAGTGCACGGATTACAAGAAAGGGGGGTAATTTTCCTCCGGATTAGTAGGTGCAAGGGTATGCCCAAACACCCTCCCGGGGCTGGTGGTTCCCTGCTGGGGACCAGATGAGCGATGCCCGGGCAGCACCTCCCAGGCATTCGGGGCTCCCTCCTCCGGGCCGCAGAGTGGGAAAGTACCAGGGACGGGCTCCATGGGTCCTGGGCCCTGAAGCCCCGGAGCCCCGGAGCCCTGCTGCCCTGAAGCCCCAGAGCCCTGGAGCCCCGCAGCCCTGGAGCCCTGCAGCCCCCAGAGCCGTGGAGCCCTGCAGTCCCCGAGCCCTGCATCCCTGCAGCCCCAGAGCCCCGGAGCCCCGGAGCCCTGGAGCCCTGCAGCTCCTGAGCCCTAAAGGCCCGGGGCAGGCAGATTGGCGTCATTTCGGTCCCGGCCATCTGGTCGCCCCTCTCGCCACGGCCATCTGGTCGCCCGCAATGCTTTCCTATGGGGCGACTAGATGGCCGGACTTCCCTGGAAGTCCCTATGAGATGCCATTCGCCTCCCGGATCCCAGCCAGGGCTCCAGGAGGTCGGGCACGTTTGCACCCTGGGTCCCCTCTGTCACCTCGAGTGCACAGATTACAAGAAAGGGGGGTAATTTTCCTCCGGATTAGTAGGTGCAAGGGTATGCCCAAACACCCTCCCAGGTCTGGTAGTTCCCTGCTGGGGACCAGATAGGCGATGCCCGGGGAACACCTCCCAGGCATAAAGGGCTCCCTCCTCCGGGCCGCAGAGTGGCAAAGTACCAGGGATAGGCTCCATGGGTCCTGGGCCCTGGAGCCCTGGAGCCCTGCTGCCCTGGAGCACAGCAGCCCCGGAGCCCTGCAGCCCTGGAGCCCTGGAGCCCTGGAGCCCTGGAGCCCCGGAGCCCTGCAGCCCCCCGAGCCGTGGAGCCCTGCAGTCCCCGAGCCCTGCAGCCCCGGAGCCCCGGAGCCCTGCAGCTTCTGAGCCCTACAGGCCCGAGGCATTCAGATTGGCGTCCTTTCGGTCCCGGCCATCAGGTCGCCCCTCTCGCCTCGGCCTTCTGGTCGCCCGCAATTCTTTCCTATGGGGCGACTAGATGGCCGGACTTCCCTGGAAGTCCCTATGAGATGCCATTCGCCTCCCGGATCCCAGCCAGGGCTCCAGGAGGTCGGGCACGTTCGTGCCCTGGGTCCCCTCTGTCACCTCGAGTGCACAGATTACAAGAAAGGGGGGTAATTTTCCTCCGGATTAGTAGGTGCAAGGGTATGCCCAAACACCCTCCCAGGTCTGGTGGTTCCCTGCTGGGGACCAGATGGGCGATGCCCGGGGAACACCTCCCAGGCATCCGGGGCTCCCTCCTCCGGGCCGCAGAGTGGCAAAGTACCCGGGATAGGCTCCATGGGTCCTGGGCCCTGGAGCCCTGCTGCCCTGGAGCCCAGCAGCCCTGGAGCCCCGGAGCCCTGCAGCCCTGGAGCCCTGGAGCCCTGGAGCCCCGGAGCCCTGCAGCCCCCCCCCCCGAGCCGTGGAGTCCTGCAGTCCCGAGCCCTGCAGCCCCGGAGCCCTGCAGCTCCTGAGCCCTACAGGCCCGAGGCAGGCAGATTGGCATCCTTTCGGTCCCGGCCATCAGGTCGCCCCTCTCGCCTCGGCCATCTGGTCGCCCGCTATTCTTTCCTATGGGGCGACTAGATGGCCGGACTTCCCTGGAAGTCCCTATGAGGTGCCATTCGCCTCCCGGATCCCATCCTGGGCTCCAGGAGGTCGGGCACTTTTGTGCCCTGGGTCCCCTCTGTCACCTCGAGTGCACGGATTACAAGAAAGGGGGGTAATTTTCCTCCGGATTAGTACGTGCAAGGGTATGCCCAAACACCCTCCCGGGGCTGGTGGTCCCTGCTGGGGACCAGATGAGCGATGCCCGGGCAGCACCTCCCAGGCATTCGGGGCTCCCTCCTCCGGGCCGCAGAGTGGGAAAGTACCCGGGACGGGCTCCATGGGTCCCGGGCCCTGGAGCCCCGGAGCCCTGGAGCCCTGCTGCCCTGAAGCCCCAGAGCCCTGGAGCCCTTTAGCACTGGAGCCCTGGAGCCCTGGAGCCCTGGAGCCCTGCAGCCCCGGAGCCCTGCAGCCCCCCGAGCCGTGGAGCCCTGCAGTCCCCGAGCCCTGCATCCCTGCAGCCCCAGAGCCCCGGAGCCCCGGAGCCCTGGAGCCCTGCAGCTCCTGAGCCCTAAAGGCCCGGGGCAGGCAGATTGGCGTCATTTCGGTCCCGGCCATCTGGTCGCCCCTCTCGCCACGGCCATCTGGTCGCCCGCAATGCTTTCCTATGGGGCGACTAGATGGCCGGATTTCCCTGGAAGTCCCTATGAGATGCCATTCGCCTCCCGGATCTGAGACAGGGCTCCAGGAGGTCGGGCACGTTTGCGCCCTGGGTCCCCTCTGTCACCTCGAGTGCACAGATTACAAGAAAGGGGGGTCATTTTCCTCCGGATTAGTAGGTGCAAGGGTATGCCCAAACACCCTCCCAGGTCTGGTGGTTCCCTGCTGGGGACCAGATGGGCGATGCCCGGGAACACCTCCCAGGCATCCGGGGCTCCCTCCTCCGGGCCGCAGAGTGGCAAAGTACCCGGGAAAGGCTCCATGGGTCCTGGGCCCTGGAGCCCTGGAGCCCTGCTGCCCTGGAGCCCATCAGCCCCGGAGCCCTGCAGCCCTGGAGCCCTGGAGCTCTGGAGCCCCGGAGCCCTGCAGCCCCCCGAGCCGTGGAGTCCTGCAGTCCCCGAGCCCTGCAGCCCCGGAGCCCTGCAGCTCCTGAGCCCTACAGGCCCGAGGCAGGCAGATTGGCGTCCTTTCGGTCCAGGCCATCAGGTCGCCCCTCTCGCCTCGGCCATCTGGTCGCCCGCAATTCTTTCCTATGGGGCGACTAGATGGCCGGACTTCCCTGGAAGTCCCTATGAGGTGCCATTCGCCTCCCGGATCCCATCCTGGGCTCCAGGAGGTCGGGCACTTTTGTGCCCTGGGTCCCCTCTGTCACCTCGAGTGCACGGATTACAAGAAAGGGGGGTAATTTTCCTCCGGATTAGTACGTGCAAGGGTATGCCCAAACACCCTCCCGGGGCTGGTGGTTCCTGCTGGGGACCAGATGAGCGATGCCCGGGCAGCACCTCCCAGGCATTCGGGGCTCCCTCCTCCGGGCCGCAGAGTGGGAAAGTACCCGGGACGGGCTCCATGGGTCCCGGGCCCTGGAGCCCCGGAGCCCTGGAGCCCTGCTGCCCTGAAGCCCCAGAGCCCTGGAGCCCTGCAGCACTGGAGCCCTGGAGCCCTGGAGCCCTGGAGCCCTGCTGCCCTGGAGCCCAGCAGCCCCGGAGCCCTGCAGCCCTGGAGCCCTGGAGCCCTGGAGCCCTGGAGCCCTGGAGCCCTGGAGCCCTGGAGCCCTGGAGCCCTGGATCCCCGGAGCCCTGCAGCCCCCGAGCCGTGGAGTCCTGCAGTCCCCGAGCCCTGCAGCCCCGGAGCCCTGCAGCTCCTGAGCCCTACAGGCCCGAGGCAGGCAGATTGGCGTCCTTTCGGTCCCGGCCATCAGGTCGCCCCTCTCGCCTCGGCCATCTGGTCGCCCGCAATTCTTTCCCATGGGGCGACTAGATGGCCGGACTTCCCTGGAAGTCCCTATGAGGTGCCATTCGCCTCCCGGATCCCATCCTGGGCTCCAGGAGGTCGGGCACTTTTGTGCCCTGGGTCCCCTCTGTCACCTCGAGTGCACGGATTACAAGAAAGGGGGGTAATTTTCCTCCGGATTAGTACGTGCAAGGGTATGCCCAAACACCCTCCCGGGGCTGGTGGTCCCTGCTGGGGACCAGATGAGCGATGCCCGGGCAGCACCTCCCAGGCATTCGGGGCTCCCTCCTCCGGGCCGCAGAGTGGGAAAGTACCCGGGACGGGCTCCATGGGTCCCGGGCCCTGGAGCCCTGCTGCCCTGAAGCCCCAGAACCCTGGAGCCCTTTAGCACTGGAGCCTGGGAGCCCTGGAGCCCTGGAGCCCCCCGGAGCCGTGGAGCCCTGCAGTCCCCGAGCCCTGCATCCCTGCAGCCCCAGAGCCCCGGAGCCCCGGAGCCCTGGAGCCCTGCGGCTCCTGAGCCCTAAAGGCCCGGGGCAGGCAGATTGGCGTCATTTCGGTCCCGGCCATCTGGTTGCCCCTCTCGCCACGGCCATCTGGTCGCCCGCAATGCTTTCCTATGGGGCGACTAGATGGCCGGATTTCCCTGGAAGTCCCTATGAGATGCCATTCGCCTCCCGGATCCGAGACAGGGCTCCAGGAGGTCGGGCACGTTTGCGCCCTGGGTCCCCTCTGTCACCTCGAGTGCACAGATTACAAGAAAGGGGGGTAATTTTCCTCCGGATTAGTAGGTGCAAGGGTATGCCCAAACACCCTCCCAGGTCTGGTGGTTCCCTGCTGGGGACCAGATGGGCGATGCCCGGGAACACCTCCCAGGCATCCGGGGCTGCCTCCTCCGGGCCGCAGAGTGGCAAAGTACCCGGGAAAGGCTCCATGGGTCCTGGGCCCTGGAGCCCTGGAGCCCTGCTACCCTGGAGCCCAGCAGCCCCGGAGCCCTGCAGCCCTGGAGCCCTGGAGCCCTGGAGCCCCGGAGCCCTGCAGCCCCCCGAGCCATGGAGTCCTGCAGTCCCCGAGCCCTGCAGCCCCGGAGCCCTGCAGCTCCTGAGCCCTACAGGCCCGAGGCAGGCAGATTGGCGTCCTTTCGGTCCCGGCCATCAGGTCGACCCTCTCGCCTCGGCCATCTGGTCGCCCGCAATTCTTTCCTATGGGGCGACTAGATGGCCGGACTTCCCTGGAAGTCCCTATGAGGTGCCATTCGCCTCCTGGATCCCATCCTGGGCTCCAGGAGGTCGGGCACTTTTGTGCCCTGTGTCCCCTCTGTCACCTCGAGTGCACGGATTACAAGAAAGGGGGGTAATTTTCCTCCGGATTAGTACGTGCAAGGGTATGCCCAAACACCCTCCCGGGGCTGGTGGTCCCTGCTGGGGACCAGATGAGCGATGCCCGGGCAGCACCTCCCAGGCATTCGGGGCTCCCTCCTCCGGGCCGCAGAGTGGGAAAGTACCCGGGACGGGCTCCATGGGTCCCGGGCCCTGGAGCCCCGGAGCCCTGGAGCCCTGCTGCCCTGAAGCCCCAGAGCCCTGGAGCCCTTTAGCACTGGAGCCTGGGAGCCCTGGAGCCCTGGAGCCCCCCGGAGCCGTGGAGCCCTGCAGTCCCCGAGCCCTGCATCCCTGCAGCCCCAGAGCCCCGGAGCCCCGGAGCCCTGGAGCCCTGCAGCTCCTGAGCCCTAAAGGCCCGGGGCAGGCAGATTGGCGTCATTTCGGTCCCGGCCATCTGGTCGCCCCTCTCGCCACGGCCATCTGGTCGCCCGCAATGCTTTCCTATGGGGCGACTAGATGGCCGGATTTCCCTGGAAGTCCCTATGAGATGCCATTCGCCTCCCGGATCCGAGACAGGGCTCCAGGAGGTCGGGCACGTTTGCGCCCTGGGTCCCCTCTGTCACCTCGAGTGCACAGATTACAAGAAAGGGGGGTAATTTTCCTCCGGATTAGTAAGTGCAAGGGTATGCCCAAACACCCTCCCAGGTCTGGTGGTTCCCTGCTGGGGACCAGATGGGCGATGCCCGGGAACACCTCCCAGGCATCCGGGGCTGCCTCCTCCGGGCCGCAGAGTGGCAAAGTACCCGGGAAAGGCTCCATGGGTCCTGGGCCCTGGAGCCCTGGAGCCCTGCTGCCCTGGAGCCCAGCAGCCCCGGAGCCCTGCAGCCCTGGAGCCCTGGAGCCCTGGAGCCCCGGAGCCCTGCAGCCCCCGAGCCATGGAGTCCTGCAGTCCCCGAGCCCTGCAGCCCCGGAGCCCTGCAGCTCCTGAGCCCTACAGGCCCGAGGCAGGCAGATTGGCGTCCTTTCGGTCCCGGCCATCAGGTCGACCCTCTCGCCTCGGCCATCTGGTCGCCCGCAATTCTTTCCTATGGGGCGACTAGATGGCCGGACTTCCCTGGAAGTCCCTATGAGGTGCCATTCGCCTCCTGGATCCCATCCTGGGCTCCAGGAGGTCGGGCACTTTTGTGCCCTGGGTCCCCTCTGTCACCTCGAGTGAACGGATTACAAGAAAGGGGGGTAATTTTCCTCCGGATTAGTAGGTGCAGGGGTATGCCCAAACACCCTCCCGGGGCTGGTGGTTCCCTGCTGGGACCAGATGAGCGATGCCCGGGCAGCACCTCCCAGGCATTCGGGGCTCACTCCTCCGGGCCTGAGAGTGGGAAAGTACCCGGGACGGGCTCCATGGGTCCTGGGCCCTGGAGCCCCGGAGCCCCGGAGCCCTGCTGCCCTGAAGCCCCAGAGCCCTGGAGCCCCGCAGCCCTGGAGCCCTGCAGCCCCGGAGCCCTGCAGCCCCCAGAGCCGTGGAGCCCTGCAGTCCCCCAGCCCTGCATCCCTGCAGCCCCAGAGCCCTGCAGCCCTGGAGCCCTGGAGCCCTGGAGCCCTGGAGCCCCGGAGCCCTGCAGCCCCCCGAGCCGTGGAGCCCTGCAGTCCCCGAGCCCTGCAGCCCCGGAGCCCCGGAGCCCTGCAGCTCCTGAGCCCTACAGGCCCTAGGCAGGCAGATTGGCGTCCTTTCGGTCCCGGCCATCAGGTCGCCCCTCTCGCCTCGGCCATCTGGTCGCCCGCAATTCTTTCCTATGGGGCGACTAGATGGCCGGACTTCCCTGGAAGTCCCTATGAGGTGCCATTCGCCTCCCGGATCCCATCCTGGGCTCCAGGAGGTCGGGCACTTTTGTGCCCTGGGACCCCTCTGTCACCTCGAGTGCACGGATAACAAGAAAGGGGGGTAATTTTCCTCCAGATTAGTAGGTGCAAGGGTATGCCCAAACACCCTCCCGGGGCTGGTGGTTCCCTGCTGGGGACCAGATGAGCGATGCCCGGGCAGCACCTCACAGGCATTCGGGGCTCCCTCCTCCGGGCCGCAGAGTGGGAAAGTACCCGGGACGGGCTCCATGGGTCCCGGGCCCTGGAGCCCCGGAGCCCCGGAGCCCTGGAGCCCTGCTGCCCTGAAGCCCCAGAGCCCTGCAGCCCTGGAGCCCTGGAGCCCTGGAGCCCTGGAGCCCTGGAGCCCTGCAGCCCCGGAGCCCTGCAGCCCCCCGAGCCATGGAGCCCTGCAGTCCCCGAGCCCTGCATCCCTGCAGCCCCAGAGCCCCGGAGCCCCGGAGCCCTGGAGCCCTGGAGCCCTGCAGCTCCTGAGCCCTAAAGGCCCGGGGCAGGCAGATTGGCGTCATTTCGGTCCCGGCCATCTGGTCGCCCCTCTCGCCACGGCCATCTGGTCGCCCGCAATGCTTTCCTATGGGGCGACTAAATGGCCGGACTTCCCTGGAAGTCCCTATGAGATGCCATTCGCCTCCCGGATCCCAGCCAGGGCTCCAGGAGGTCGGGCACGTTTGCGCCCTGGGTCCCCTCTGTCACCTCGAGTGCACAGATTACAAGAAAGGGGGGTAATTTTCCTCCGGATTAGTAGGTTCAAGGGTATGCCCAAACACCCTCCCAGGTCTGGTGGTTCCCTGCTGGGGACCAGATGGGCGATGCCCGGGGAACACCTCCCAGGCATCCGGGGCTCCCTCCTCCGGGCCGCAGAATGGCAAAGTACCCGGGATAGGCTCCATGGGTCCTGGGCCCTGGAGCCCTGGAGCCCTGCTGCCCTGGAGCCCAGCAGCCCCGGAGCCCTGCAGCCCTGGAGCCCTGCAGCCCCCCGAGCCGTGGAGCCCTGCAGTCCCCGAGCCCTGCAGCCCCGGAGCCCCGGAGCCCTGCAGCTCCTGAGCCCTACAGGCCCGAGGCAGGCAGATTGGCGTCCTTTCGGTCCCAGCCATCAGGTCGCCCCTCTCGCCTCGGCCATCTGGTCGCCTGCAATTCTTTCCTATGGGGCGACTAGATGGCCGGACTTCCCTGGAAGTCCCTATGAGGTGCCATTTGCCTCCCGGATCCCATCCTGGTCTCCAGGAGGTTGGGCACTTTTGTGCCCTGGGTCCCCTCTGTCACCTCGAGTGCACGGATTACAAGAAAGGGGGGTAATTTTGTTCCGGATTAGTAGGTGCAAGGGTATGCCCAAACACCCTCCCGGGGCTGGTGGTTCCCTGCTGGGGACCAGATGAGCGATGCCCGGGCAGCACCTCACAGGCATTCGGGGCTCCCTCCTCCGGGCCGCAGAGTGGGAAAGTACCCGGGATGGGCTCCATGGGTCCCGGGCCCTGGAGCCCCGGAGCCCCGGAGCCCTGGAGCCCTGCTGCCCTGAAGCCCCAGAGCCCTGGAGCCCTGCAGCCCTGGAGCCCTGCAGCCCCCCGAGCCGTGGAGCCCTGCAGTCCCCGAGCCCTGCATCCCTGCAGCCCCAGAGCCCCGGAGCCCTGGAGCCCTGCAGCTCCTGAGCCCTAAAGGCCCGGGGCAGGCAGATTGGCGTCATTTCGGTCCCGGCCATCTGGTCGCCCCTCTCGCCACGGCCATCTGGTCGCCCGCAATGCTTTCCTATGGGGCGACTAAATGGCCGGACTTCCCTGGAAGTCCCTATGAGATGCCATTCGCCTCCCGGATCCCAGCCAGGGCTCCAGGAGGTCGGGCACGTTTGTGCCCTGGGTCCCCTCTGTCATCTCGAGTGCACAGATTACAAGAAAGGGGGGTCATTTTCCTCCGGATTAGTAGGTTCAAGGGTATGCCCAAACACCCTCCCAGGTCTGGTGGTTCCCTGCTGGGGACCAGATGGGCGATGCCCGGGGAACACCTCCCAGGCATCCGGGGCTCCCTCCTCCAGGCCGCAGAGTGGCAAAGTACCGGGGATAGGCTCCATGGGTCCTGGGCCCTGGAGCCCTGGAGCACTGCTGCCCTGGAGCCAAGCAGCCCTGGAGCCCTGGAGCCCCGGAGCCCTGCAGCCCCCCGAGCCGTGGAGCCCTGCAGTCCCCGAGCCCTGCAGCCCCGGAGCCCCGGAGCCCTGCAGCTCCTGAGCCCTACAGGCCCGAGGCAGGCAGATGGGCGTCCTTTCGGTCCCGGCCATCAGGTCGCCCCTCTCGCCTCGGCCATCTGGTCGGCCGCAATTCTTTCCTATGGGGCGACTAGATGGCCGGACTTCCCTGGAAGTCCTTATGAGGTGCCATTCGCCTCCCGGATCCCATCCTGGGCTCCAGGAGGTTGGGCACTTTTGTGCCCTGGGTCCCCTCTGTCACCTCGAGTGCACGGATTACAAGAAAGGGGAGTAATTTTCCTCCGGATTAGTAGGTGCAGGGGTATGCCCAAACACCCTCCCGGGGCTGGTGGTTCCCTGCTGGGGACCAGATGAGCGATGCCCAAGCAGCACCTCCCAGGCATTCGGGGCTTCCTCCTTCGGGCCGCAGAGTGGGAAAGTACCCGGGACGGGCTCCATGGTTCCCGGGCCATGGAGGCCCGAAACCTTGGAGCCCAGCAGCCCCGGAGGCCTGGAGCCCTGGAGCAATGGAGCCCCAGAGCCCTGCAGCCCTGCTGCCCTGGAGCCCCCGAGCCCTGGAGCCCTGCAGCCCTGAAGCCCCGGAGCCCTGCAGCCCCCCGAGCCTTGGAGCCCTGCAGTCCCCGAGCCCTGCATCCCTGCAGCCCCAGAGCCCCGGAGGCCCGGAGGCACAGAGCCCCGGAGCCCCAGAGCCCCGACAGGTGCGGGTAACCCGCTGAACCCCGTTCGTGATAGGGATTGGGGATTGCAATTATTTCCCATGAACGAGGAATTCCCAGTAAGTGCGGGTCATAAGCTTGCGTTGATTAAGTCCCTGCCCTTTGTACACACCGCCCGTCGCTACTACCGATTGGATGGTTTAGTGAGGTCCTCGGATCGGCCCCGCCGGGGTCGGCAACGGCCCTGGCGGAGCGCCGAGAAGACGATCAAACTTGACTATCTAGAGGAAGTAAAAGTCGTAACAAGGTTTCCGTAGGTGAACCTGCGGAAGGATCATTAACGGCGGAGCGGCCCGAGCGACCGAAGACGCCAGCCCGAAGCCCTCGGCCGCCTCCTGAGACCACACACCGTAGGCACAGGGCCCGGCCCTGCCCTGGCGTGCCCCGGCCCGGTGGAGCGGTCCGCGGCCACATGGGGCGCTTGGGTGAAGGACCGGGACTTCGGAGGGCATCTTCCCCCTCGGGGGAATGGCCCGACCGACGCGTGAGGGACCGGGGATGGCAGGGGGCGGCCCCTGTCCCCTGTCCCTCTCCGAGACGGAATCCAAGTTCACCCGGCACGACGTCCCCCCAGGTGGGGGGAAACCGAATGGCATTGCTTCCCCGGGCTGGCACCACCCCCTCCCTGGAAAAGGCCCTGGCGCCGGCTGGGCCCTTCCCACGCCCGAGTCCCGGTTCCGACCGGGTTCCGGGTGACCGGGAAGTGGCCCTTCTCGCGCGGCAGGGAGTCCCAGAAGAGAAGGGGCCGAGGGCCTGTGAGGGGACCTCGGCACCTCTCGGTGGGAGGCGTGCGGAAAGGGGGGAAGCCGCCTGGCTCTTCCCCGTCCCGGCGCCTCCGACCGGGGCAAGGGGCGGTGGTGGGCTGATCGCCAGCCCGACGGCATGGCTCGGGGCCGCCCTGGTGGCTGACGTGCAGGTGGAGCGACCCTCCCTCGTTGCCAGGTACCCCGGTTTGACCTGGTCCCTCGCGGCCGGGACGAGGGGGTTAGAAGACTCGCGAGGTCCCTCCCGGGTTACCCTGGGAGGGACCGGCGGCTGTGGGGCTGCCTGCTCCCGTCGCACTGGGAGCCCCTCTTCCTTCCTTGCCCCCCTCGGGTGGGCGGGAAGGCGGGGGCTCCCGGGCCGAGCGCCTGGCAGTGGTTTTTTCTCCCAACGGTGCAGTCTGACTCCCAGAGGGGAAGCCTCGAACGGGGCACTGGGGCCGTCTTGCCGCGCGGGCGGCGGACGGACGGTGTCGCCTTCCTCCCGCCTCTCCTGCACCCGCAGGTGGGCGAACGTTTTCAAAAAGTTGCCTGTGACTCTTGGCGGTGGATCACTCGGCTCGCGTGTCGATGAAGAACGCAGCTAGCTGCGAGAATTAGTGTGAATTGCAGGACACATTGATCATCAACACTTCGAACGCACCTTGCGGCCCCGGGTTCCTCCCGGGGCTACGCCTGTCTGAGGGTCGCTCGATCGTCAA
>NC_141693.1:537906934-537944434 GCF_964263255.1 Lissotriton vulgaris | reverse complement strand
CATTCGCCTCCCGGATCCCATCCTGGGCTCCAGGAGGTTGGGCACTTTTGTGCCCTGGGTCCCCTCTGTCACCTCGAGTGCACAGATTACAAGAAAGGGGGGTAATTTTCCTCCGGATTAGTAGGTGCAGGGGTATGCCCAAACACCCTCCCGGGGCTGGTGGTTCCCTGCTGGGGACCAGATGAGCGATGCCCGGGCAGCACCTCCCAGGCATTCGGGGCTCCCTCCTTCGGGCCGCAGAGTGGGAAAGTACCCGGGACGGGCTCCATGGGTCCCGGGCCATGGAGGCCCGAAACCTTGGAGCCCAGCAGCCCAGCAGCCCCGGAGGCCTGGAGCCCTGGAGCAATGGAGCCCCGGAACCCTGCAGCCCTGCTGCCCTGGAGCCCCCGAGCCCTGGAGCCCTGCAGCCCTGCAGCCCCGGAGCCCTGCAGCCCCCCGAGCCTTGGAGCCCTGCAGTCCCCGAGCCCTGCATCCCTGCAGCCCCAGAGCCCCGGAGGCCCGGAGGCACAGAGCCCCGGAGCCCCAGAGCCCCGAGCTGGGTGCTCGGGCCCTGGGCCCTGTCCCCCGGCCTGCTGCACTGCCAAGAGCCCAGGTCGGGGTTCCGTTGTGCCCGGGCAGTCCTCCCTGCTTGTCAAAGTGCCAGGGGGCCCCGGGTCGGAGGGCCTGTCGGGGCCCCCTGGGAGCCTCCATGGCTGGGGCCCAGCTGGGGCTTTGGGGCTCTGGGCCTCCGGTCGGCCATGCCGCGGAGCCCGCTGACTCCTTCGTTGGGGCACAGGGTGTCCAGACGGCTCCTCTTTCATCTGGTCGCCCCGATTCCCTCGGCCATCTGGTCGACCGCAATGCTTTCCTATGGGGCGACCAGATGACCGAACTTCCCTGGAAGTCCCGATGAGGTGCCATTCGCCTCCCGGATCCCAGCCAGGGCTCCAGGAGGTCGGGCTCGTTCGTCGCTTGGGTCCCCTATGTGACCTCGAGTGCACAGATTACAAGAAAGGGGGGTAATTTTCCTCCGGATTAGTAGGTGCAAAGGTATGCCCAAACACCCTCCCAGGTCTGGTGGTTCCCTGCTGGGGACCAGATGGGCGATGCCCGGGAACACCTCCCAGGCATCCGGGGCTCCCTCCTCCGGGCCGCAGAGTGGCAAAGTACCCGGGAAAGGCTCCATGGGTCCTGGGCCCTGGAGCCCTGGAGCCCTGCTGCCCTGGAGCCCAGCAGCCCCGGAGCCCTGCAGCCCTGGAGCCCTGGAGCCCTGGAGACCCGGAGCCCTGCAGCCCTCCGAGCCGTGGAGCCCTGCAGTCCCCGAGCCCTACAGCCCCAGAGCCCCGGAGCCCTGCAGCTCCTGAGCCCTACAGGCCCGAGGCAGGCAGATTGGCGTCCTTTCGGTCCCGGCCATCAGGTCGCCCCTCTCGCCTCGGCCATCTGGTCGCCCGCAATTCTTTCCTATGGGGCGACTAGATGGCCGGACTTCCCTGGAAGTCCCTATGAGGTGCCATTCGCCTCCCGGATCCCATCCTGGTCTCCAGGAGGTTGGGCACTTTTGTGCCCTGGGTCCCCTCTGTCACCTCGAGTGCACGGATTACAAGAAAGGGGGGTAATTTTCCTCCGGATTAGTAGGTGCAAGGGTATGCCCAAACAACCTCCCGGGGCTGGTGGTCCCTGCTGGGGACCAGATGAGCGATGCCCGGGCAGCACCTCCCAGGCATTCGGGACTCCCTCCTCCGGGCCGCAGAGTGGGAAAGTACCCGGGACGGGCTCCATGGGTCCCGGGCCCTGGAACCCCGGAGCCCTGGAGCCCTGCTGCCCTGAAGCCCCAGAGCCCTGGAGCCCTGCAGCACTGGAGCCCTGGAGCCCTGGAGCCCTGGAGCCCTGCAGCCCCGGAGCCCTGCAGCCCCCCGAGCCGTGGAGCCCTGCAGTCCCCGAGCCCTGCATCCCTGCAGCCCCCGAGCCCTGCAGCCCCGGAGCCCCGGAGCCCTGCAGCTCCTGAGCCCTACAGGCCCGAGGCAGGCAGATGGGCGTCCTTTCGGTCCCGGCCATCAGGTCGCCCCTCTCGCCTCGGCCATCTGGTCGGCCGCAATTCTTTCCTATGGGGCGACTAGATGGCCGGACTTCCCTGGAAGTCCTTATGAGGTGCCATTCGCCTCCCGGATCCCATTTTTGTGCCCTGGGTCCCCTCTGTCACCTCGAGTGCACAGATTACAAGAAAGGGGGGTAATTTTCCTCCAGATTAGTAGGTGCAGGGGTATGCCCAAACACCCTCCCGGGGCTGGTGGTTCCCTGCTGGGGACCAGATGAGCGATGCCCGGGCAGCACCTCCCAGGCATTCGGGGCTCCCTCCTTCGGGCCGCAGAGTGGGAAAGTACCCGGGACGGGCTCCATGGGTCCCGGGCCATGGAGGCCCGAAACCTTGGAGCCCAGCAGCCCCGGAGGCCTGGAGCCCTGGAGCAATGGAGCCCCGGAACCCTGCAGCCCTGCTGCCCTGGAGCCCCCGAGCCCTGGAGCCCTGCAGCCCTGCAGCCCCGGAGCCCTGCAGCCCCCCGAGCCTTGGAGCCCTGCAGTCCCCGAGCCCTGCATCCCTGCAGCCCCAGAGCCCCGGAGGCCCGGAGGCACAGAGCCCCCGAGCCCCAGAGCCCCGAGCTGGGTGCTCGGGCCCTGGGCCCTGTCCCCCGGCCTGCTGCACTGCCAAGAGCCCAGGTCGGGGTTCCGTTGTGCCCGGGCAGTCCTCCCTGCTTGTCAAAGTGCCAGGGGGCCCCGGGTCGGAGGGCCTGTCGGGGCCCCCTGGGAGCCTCCATGGCTGGGGCCCAGCTGGGGCTTTGGGGCTCTGGGCCTCCGGTCGGCCATGCCGCGGAGCCCGCTGACTCCTTCGTTGGGGCACAGGGTGTCCAGACGGCTCCTCTTTCATCTGGTCGCCCCGATTCCCTCGGCCATCTGGTCGACCGCAATGCTTTCCTATGGGGCGACCAGATGACCGAACTTCCCTGGAAGTCCCGATGAGGTGCCATTCGCCTCCCGGATCCCAGCCAGGGCTCCAGGAGGTCGGGCTCGTTCATCGCTTGGGTCCCCTATGTGACCTCGAGTGCACAGATTACAAGAAAGGGGGGTAATGTTCCTCCGGATTACTAGGGAGAGAGTCAGTCAGACCTCCGGAGATTCTGAATCAGGGGAAAGCAGCCCTGGGGCCTGCCCGCCTGGGCCCCCATGTCCTGGGGACACTCTTGCCTCTCAGCCCATTGCCGATGGTCCTTTTTCACCGAGTTTGAGGGGGAAGGTGTCCCGGGGCCCGCCTGCCAGGGGCCCCCAGGGGCCCAGGGACGCTTCTGCCTCTCTGCCCCTTGCCGATGGTCGTTTTTCTCCGAGTTCGATGGTCGTTTTTCTCCGAGTTTGATCAGGCAGACTTCCATGAGGTCTGGCCATGCTGAGAGGGGGGATGCGTCCCGGGGCCCAACTGCCAGGGGCCCCCAGGGGCCCGGGGATGCTTCTGCCTCTCAGCCCCTTGCCGATGGTCGTTTTTCTCCGAGTTTGATCAGGCATACCTCTGTGAGGTCTGGCCTTGCTGAGAGGGAAAAGGCGTCCTGGGGCCCGCCTGCCAGGGGCCCCCAGGGGCCCGGGGATGCTTCTGCCTCTCAGCCCCTTGCCGATGGTCGTTTTTCTCCGAGTTCGATGGTCATTTTTCTCCGAGTTTGATCAGGCAGACTTCCATGAGGTCTGGCCATGCTGAGAGGGGGGAAGCGTCCCGGGGCCCACCCGCCAGGGGCCCCCAGGGGCCCGGGGACGCTTCTGCCTCTAAGCCCCTTGCCGATGGTCGTTTTTCTCCGAGTTCGATCAGGTATACCTCCGTGAGGTCTGGCCATGCTGAGAGGGGAATCGCGTCCCGGGGGCTGCCAGGGACCCCCAGGGGCCCGGGGACGCTTCTGCCTCTCAGCCCCTTGCCGATGGTCGTTTTTCTCCGAGTTCGATGGTTGTTTTTCTCCGAGTTTGATCAGGCAGACTTCCATGAGGTCTGGCCATGCTGAGAGGGGAAAGGCGTCCCAGGGCCCACCTGCCAGGGGCCCCCAGGGGCCCGGGGAAGCTTCTGCCTCTCAGCCCCTTGCCGATGTTTGTTTTTCTCCGAGTTCGATGGTAGTTTTTCTCCGAGTTTGATCAGGCAGTCTTCCATGAGGTCTGGCCATGCTGAGAGGGGGAAGGCGTCCCGGGGCCCACCCGCCAGGGGCCCCCAGGGGCCCGGGGACGCTTCTGCCTCTCAGCCCCTTGCCGATGGTCGTTTTTATCAGGGTTCGATGGTCGTTTTTCTAAGAGTTTGATGAGGCAGACTTCCATGAGGTCTGGCCATGCTGAGAGGGGGAAGGCGTCCCGGGGCCGACCCGCCAGGGGCCCCCAGGGGCCTGGGGACGCTTCTGCCTCTCAGCCCCTTGCCGATGGTCGTTTTTCTCCGAGTTCGATCAGGCATACCTCCGTGAGGTCTGGCCATGCTGAGAGGGGAAAGGCATCCCAGGGCCCGCCTGCCAGGGGCCCCCAGGGGCCCGGGAACAATCCTGCCTCTCGGCCCCTTGTCGATGGTCGTTTATATCAGGGTTCGATGGTCGTTTTTCTAAGAGTTTGATGAGGCAGACTTCCATGACGTCTGGCCATGCTGAGAGGGGGAAGGCATCCCGGGGTCCACCCGCCAGGGGCCCCCAGGGGCCCGGGACGCTTCTGCCTCTCAGCCCCTTGCCGATGGTTGTTTTTCTCCGAGTTCGATGGTCGTTTTTCTCCGAGTTTGATCAGGCAGACTTCCATGAGGTCTGGCCATGGTGAGAGGGGGGAAGCGTCCCGGGGCCCACCCGCCAGGGGCCCCCAGGGGCCCGGGGACGCTTCTGCCTCTCAGCCCCTTGCCGATGGTCGTTTTTCTCCGAGTTCGATCAGGTATACCTCCGTGAGGTCTGGCCATGCTGAGAGGGGAAAGGCGTCCCGGGGGCTGCCAGGGACCCCCAGGGGCCCGGGGACGCTTCTGCCTCTCAGCCCCTTGCCGATGGTCGTTTTTCTCCGAGTTCGATGGTTGGTTTTCTCCGAGTTTGATCAGGCAGACTTCCATGAGGTCTGGCCATGCTGAGAGGGGGAAGGCGTCCCGGGACCCACCCGCCAGGGGCCCCCAGGGGCCCGGGGACGCTTCTGCCTCTCAGCCCCTTGCCGATGGTCGTTTTTCTCCGAGTTCGATCAGGCATACCTCCGTGAGGTCTGGCCATGCTGAGAGGGGAAAGGCGTCCCAGGGCCCGCCTGCCAGGGGCCCCCAGGGGCCCAGGGAAGCTTCTGCCTCTCAGCCCCTTGCCGATGTTTGTTTTTCTCCGAGTTCGATGGTAGTTTTTCTCCGAGTTTGATCAGGCAGACTTCCATGAGGTCTGGCCATGCTGAGAGGGGGAAGGCGTCCCGGGGCCCACCCGCCAGGGGCCCCCAGGGGCCCGGGGACGCTTCTGCCTCTCAGCCCCTTGCCGATGGTCGTTTTTATCAGGGTTCGATGGTCGTTTTTCTAAGAGTTTGATGAGGCAGACTTCCATGAGGTCTGGCCATGCTGAGAGGGGGAAGGCGTCCTGGGGCCGACCCGCCAGGGGCCCCCAGGGGCCCGGGGACGCTTCTGCCTCTCAGCCCCTTGCCGATGGTCGTTTTTCTCCAAGTTCGATCAGGCATACCTCCGTGAGGTCTGGCCATGCTGAGAGGGGAAAGGCGTCCCAGGGCCCGCCTGCCAGGGGCCCCCAGGGGCCCGGGAACAATCCTGCCTCTCAGCCCCTTGCCGATGGTCCGTTTTCTCCGAGTTTGATCAGGCACAGACCTCCGTGAGGTCTGGCCATGCTGAGGGGGGGAAGGTGTCCTGGGGACCGCCTGCCAGGGGCCCCCAGGGGCCTGTGGACACTTCTGCCTCTTGGCCCCTTGCCGATGGTTGTTTTTTCCGAGTTTGATCAGGCAGACTTCCATGAGGTCCGGCCATGCTGAGAGGAGGGGAGGCATCCCGGGGCCTGCCTGCCAGGGGCCCCCAAGATCCCGAGGAAGCTCCTGCCTCTCAGCCCCTTGCCGATGGTCGTTTTTCTCCAAATTTGATCAGGCATACCTCCGTGAGGTCTGGCCATGCAGAGAGGGGAAGGTCGTCCTGGGGCCCACCCGCCAGGGGCCCCCAGGGGCCCGTGGACGCTTCTGCCTCTCGGCCCCTTGTTGATGGTTGTTTTTATCAGGGTTCAATGGTCGTTTTTCTCCGAGTTTGATCAGGCAGACTTCCATGAGGTGTGGCCATGCTTAGAGGCGGAAGGCATCCCGGGGTCCGCCAGCCAGGGGCACTCAGGGGCCCGGGGACGCTCCTGCCTCTCAGCCCCTTGCCGATGGTCCTTTTTCTCCGAGTTTGATCAGGCGCATGTTCGTGGGGCACCCGGTGCTAAATCATTCGTAGACGATCTGGGTCAGGGTTTCGTAAGTAGCAGAGAAGCTACCTCGCTGCGATCTATTGAAAGTCATCCTCTGAGCCAAGCTTTTGTCTCTTTCCGTGCGTGGGCGCCCGTGGAAGCCTCCCTCCATCACACCCAGGGGTGGGTCCCTCTGCCGCCTGGCCGGCGGGAGGGATGCGGAGGGGTAACGTGGGCCTGTGGGAGGCTGCCTCCACCACGTGCCCTTCGGCAGGGGGGCCTCCCCCTCCCATCCCTGCCCCACCGGGGTGCGGGGATGGGGGCCACACCTTCCCTTGCGGGTCAGCAGGGTGACCAGATGGCCTGGGCCGCCGCCGGCCGGGCCTCCGCTTCCCACTGCTGCATGGGCAAGTCGAGCAGGGAGGCAAACAGCAGCAGCGCCTGGCCACCCTCGCTGGACTGCAAGGGCGACTGGGTACAGCATCCTCCCAGGCCATCCGGGCGCTGGGTCGTCCTGGGTCATCTGGCTGCCTGGCTGCGTGACCAGATTGCCCTGCGGGCAGGGTGACCAGATGGCCCTGTGGGCTGGGCGACCAGATGGCCCTGCGGGCTGGCGGCCGGGCTAACTCCAACTTTTGTCCTTCCCCTAGGTTCTGTAAGCCCCCACTACGTGGGGGCTTAATAGTCAACAAAAATGGGCTCCCCGGGCAGGCCGTCGGGGAGAGGACGTGGCCTGGGCTTAACCCTCCTTGGTTCCGGCCCAGGGTCTGGGTGCTGGGGACAGGGGGGTCCACCGGGAGGCTCTCCCCGGGCCCGGCTAGGGTTGGTAGGCTGGGCCTGGGGCCTGAGCTCCGTCCTGCAAGCCGGCCGAGGTTCCGGGCGTTCATCGGGGCCAAGGAAGGCTCTCCCCGGGCTGGCTAGGGTTTTGGAAGCAGGGACCGGGCCCGGGGCTTGAGCTCCGTCCGGTAGGCTATGGGGTTGCTGGAGCCTCCCCGTCCCGCAAGCCGGCCGAGGTTCCGGGCGTTCATCAGGGCCAAGGGAGGCTCTCCCCGGCCTGGCTAGGGTTTTGGAAGCAGGGACCGGGAGCGGGCCCGGGGCTTGAGCTCCGTACGGCCGGCCATGGGTTTGCTGGAGCTTCCCCGTCCTGCAAGCCGGCCGGGGTTCCAGGCGTTCATCCGAGCCAAGGGAGGCTCTTTCTCCGGCCTGGCTAGGGTTTCAGAAGCAGGGACCGGGAGCAGGCCCGGGGCTTGAGCCCCGTCTGGCAGGGCCTGGTGGTGTGGCAATACCCCTCCGTCCTGCAGCCCTGGAGCCCCCGGAGCCCTACAGCCCCTGGAGCCCCGGAGCCCCCCTGGAGCCCTGCAGCCCTGCAGCCCTGCAGCCCCGGAGCCCGGGAGCCATGGAGCCCCCGAGGAGCCCTGCAGCCCCCGAGGAGCCCTGCAGCCCCGGAGCCCTGCAGCCCTGGAGCACCCGGAGCCCTGGAGCCCCCGGAGCCCTACAGCCCCTGGAGCCCTGGAGCCCCCCCGGAGCCCTGCAGCCCTGAAGCCCTGCAGCCCTGCAGCCCTGGAGCCCGGGAGCCCTGGGCCCCTGAGGAGCCCTGCAGCCCCGGAGCCCTGCATGCCCGGGGCAGGCAGATTGGAGTCATTTCGGTCCCGGCCATCTGGTCGCCCCTCTCGCCTCGGCCATCTGGTCGCCCAGAAAATGCTTTTCTATGGGGCGACTAGATGGCCGGACTTCCCTGGAAGTCCCTATGAGATGCCATTCGCCTCCCGGATCCCAGCCAGGGCTCCAGGAGGACAGGCACGTTTGCGCCTGGGTCCCCTCTGTCACCTCGAGTGCACAGATTACAAGAAAGGGGGGTAATTTTCCTCCGGATTAGTAGGTGCAAAGGTATGCCCAAACACCCTCCCAGGTCTGGTGGTTCCCTGCTGGGGACCAGATGGGCGATGCCCGGGAACACCTCCCAGGCATCCGGGGCTCCCTCCTCCGGGCCGCAGAGTGGCAAAGTACCCGGGAAAGGCTCCATGGGTCCTGGGCCCTGGAGCCCTGCTGCCCTGGAGCCCAGCAGCCCCGGAGCCCTGCAGCCCTGGAGCCCTGGAGCCCTGGAGACCCGGAGCCCTGCAGCCCTCCGAGCCGTGGAGCCCTGCAGTCCCCGAGCCCTACAGCCCCAGAGCCCCGGAGCCCTGCAGCTCCTGAGCCCTACAGGCCCGAGGCAGGCAGATTGGCGTCCTTTCGGTCCCGGCCATCAGGTCGCCCCTCTCGCCTCGGCCATCTGGTCGCCCGCAATTCTTTCCTATGGGGCGACTAGATGGCCGGACTTCCCTGGAAGTCCCTATGAGGTGCCATTCGCCTCCCGGATCCCATCCTGGGCTCCAGGAGGTCGGGCACTTTTGTGCCCTGGGTCCCCTCTGTCACCTCGAGTGCACGGATTACAAGAAAGGGGGGTAATTTTCCTCCGGATTAGTAGGTGCAAGGGTATGCCCAAACAACCTCCCGGGGCTGGTGGTCCCTGCTGGGGACCAGATGAGCGATGCCCGGGCAGCACCTCCCAGGCATTCGGGACTCCCTCCTCCGGGCCGCAGAGTGGGAAAGTACCCGGGACGGGCTCCATGGGTCCCGGGCCCTGGAACCCCGGAGCCCTGGAGCCCTGCTGCCCTGAAGCCCTGGAGCCCTGCAGCACTGGAGCCCTGGAGCCCTGGAGCCCTGGAGCCCTGCAGCCCCGGAGCCCTGCAGCCCCCCGAGCCGTGGAGCCCTGCAGTCCCCGAGCCCTGCATCCCTGCAGCCCCCGAGCCCTGCAGCCCCGGAGCCCCGGAGCCCTGCAGCTCCTGAGCCCTACAGGCCCGAGGCAGGCAGATGGGCGTCCTTTCGGTCCCGGCCATCAGGTCGCCCCTCTCGCCTCGGCCATCTGGTCGGCCGCAATTCTTTCCTATGGGGCGACTAGATGGCCGGACTTCCCTGGAAGTCCTTATGAGGTGCCATTTGCCTCCCGGATCCCATCCTGGGCTCCAGGAGGTTGGGCACTTTTGTGCCCTGGGTCCCCTCTGTCACCTCGAGTGCACAGATTACAAGAAAGGGGGGTAATTTTCCTCCGGATAAGTAGGTGCAGGGGTATGCCCAAACACCCTCCCGGGGCTGGTGGTTCCCTGCTGGGGACCAGATGAGCGATGCCCGGGCAGCACCTCCCAGGCATTCGGGGCTCCCTCCTTCGGGCCGCAGAGTGGGAAAGTACCCGGGACGGGCTCCATGGGTCCCGGGCCATGGAGGCCCGAAACCTTGGAGCCCAGCAGCCCAGCAGCCCCGGAGGCCTGGAGCCCTGGAGCAATGGAGCCCCGGAACCCTGCAGCCCTGCTGCCCTGGAGCCCCCGAGCCCTGGAGCCCTGCAGCCCTGCAGCCCCGGAGCCCTGCAGCCCCCCGAGCCTTGGAGCCCTGCAGTCCCCGAGCCCTGCATCCCTGCAGCCCCAGAGCCCCGGAGGCCCGGAGGCACAGAGCCCCGGAGCCCCAGAGCCCCGAGCTGGGTGCTCGGGCCCTGGGCCCTGTCCCCCGGCCTGCTGCACTGCCAAGAGCCCAGGTCGGGGTTCCGTTGTGCCCGGGCAGTCCTCCCTGCTTGTCAAAGTGCCAGGGGGCCCCGGGTCGGAGGGCCTGTCGGGGCCCCCTGGGAGCCTCCATGGCTGGGGCCCAGCTGGGGCTTTGGGGCTCTGGGCCTCCGGTCGGCCATGCCGCGGAGCCCGCTGACTCCTTCGTTGGGGCACAGGGTGTCCAGATGGCTCCTCTTTCATCTGGTCGCCCCGATTCCCTCGGCCATCTGGTCGACCGCAATGCTTTCCTATGGGGCGACCAGATGACCGAACTTCCCTGGAAGTCCCGATGAGGTGCCATTCGCCTCCCGGATCCCAGCCAGGGCTCCAGGAGGTCGGGCTCGTTCGTCGCTTGGGTCCCCTATGTGACCTCGAGTGCACAGATTACAAGAAAGGGGGGTAATTTTCCTCCGGATTAGTAGGTGCAAAGGTATGCCCAAACACCCTCCCAGGTCTGGTGGTTCCCTGCTGGGGACCAGATGGGCGATGCCCGGGAACACCTCCCAGGCATCCGGGGCTCCCTCCTCCGGGCCGCAGAGTGGCAAAGTACCCGGGAAAGGCTCCATGGGTCCTGGGCCCTGGAGCCCTGCTGCCCTGGAGCCCAGCAGCCCCGGAGCCCTGCAGCCCTGGAGCCCTGGAGCCCTGGAGACCCGGAGCCCTGAAGCCCTCCGAGCCGTGGAGCCCTGCAGTCCCCGAGCCCTACAGCCCCAGAGCCCCGGAGCCCTGCAGCTCCTGAGCCCTACAGGCCCGAGGCAGGCAGATTGGCGTCCTTTCGGTCCCGGCCATCAGGTCGCCCCTCTCGCCTCGGCCATCTGGTCGCCCGCAATTCTTTCCTATGGGGCGACTAGATGGCCGGACTTCCCTGGAAGTCCCTATGAGGTGCCATTCGCCTCCCGGATCCCATCCTGGGCTCCAGGAGCTCGGGCACTTTTGTGCCCTGGGTCCCCTCTGTCACCTCGAGTGCACGGATTACAAGAAAGGGGGGTAATTTTCCTCCGGATTAGTAGGTGCAAGGGTATGCCCAAACAACCTCCCGGGGCTGGTGGTCCCTGCTGGGGACCAGATGAGCGATGCCCGGGCAGCACCTCCCAGGCATTCGGGACTCCCTCCTCCGGGCCGCAGAGTGGGAAAGTACCCGGGACGGGCTCCATGGGTCCCGGGCCCTGGAACCCCGGAGCCCTGGAGCCCTGCTGCCCTGAAGCCCCAGAGCCCTGGAGCCCTGCAGCACTGGAGCCCTGGAGCCCTGGAGCCCTGGAGCCCTGCAGCCCCGGAGCCCTGCAGCCCCCCGAGCCGTGGAGCCCTGCAGTCCCCGAGCCCTGCATCCCTGCAGCCCCCGAGCCCTGCAGCCCCGGAGCCCCGGAGCCCTGCAGCTCCTGAGCCCTACAGGCCCGAGGCAGGCAGATGGGCGTCCTTTCGGTCCCGGCCATCAGGTCGCCCCTCTCGCCTCGGCCATCTGGTCGGCCGCAATTCTTTCCTATGGGGCGACTAGATGGCCGGACTTCCCTGGAAGTCCTTATGAGGTGCCATTCGCCTCCCGGATCCCATTTTTGTGCCCTGGGTCCCCTCTGTCACCTCGAGTGCACAGATTACAAGAAAGGGGGGTAATTTTCCTCCAGATTAGTAGGTGCAGGGGTATGCCCAAACACCCTCCCGGGGCTGGTGGTTCCCTGCTGGGGACCAGATGAGCGATGCCCGGGCAGCACCTCCCAGGCATTCGGGGCTCCCTCCTTCGGGCCGCAGAGTGGGAAAGTACCCGGGACGGGCTCCATGGGTCCCGGGCCATGGAGGCCCGAAACCTTGGAGCCCAGCAGCCCAGCAGCCCCGGAGGCCTGGAGCCCTGGAGCAATGGAGCCCCGGAACCCTGCAGCCCTGCTGCCCTGGAGCCCCCGAGCCCTGGAGCCCTGCAGCCCTGCAGCCCCGGAGCCCTGCAGCCCCCCGAGCCTTGGAGCCCTGCAGTCCCCGAGCCCTGCATCCCTGCAGCCCCAGAGCCCCGGAGGCCCGGAGGCACAGAGCCCCCGAGCCCCAGAGCCCCGAGCTGGGTGCTCGGGCCCTGGGCCCTGTCCCCCGGCCTGCTGCACTGCCAAGAGCCCAGGTCGGGGTTCCGTTGTGCCCGGGCAGTCCTCCCTGCTTGTCAAAGTGCCAGGGGGCCCCGGGTCGGAGGGCCTGTCGGGGCCCCCTGGGAGCCTCCATGGCTGGGGCCCAGCTGGGGCTTTGGGGCTCTGGGCCTCCGGTCGGCCATGCCGCGGAGCCCGCTGACTCCTTCGTTGGGGCACAGGGTGTCCAGACGGCTCCTCTTTCATCTGGTCGCCCCGATTCCCTCGGCCATCTGGTCGACCGCAATGCTTTCCTATGGGGCGACCAGATGACCGAACTTCCCTGGAAGTCCCGATGAGGTGCCATTCGCCTCCCGGATCCCAGCCAGGGCTCCAGGAGGTCGGGCTCGTTCGTCGCTTGGGTCCCCTATGTGACCTCGAGTGCACAGATTACAAGAAAGGGGGGTAATGTTCCTCCGGATTACTAGGGAGAGAGTCAGTCAGACCTCCGGAGATTCTGAATCAGGGGAAAGCAGCCCTGGGGCCTGCCCGCCTGGGCCCCCATGTCCTGGGGACACTCTTGCCTCTCAGCCCATTGCCGATGGTCCTTTTTCACCGAGATTTAAGGGGGAAGGTGTCCCGGGGCCCGCCTGCCAGGGGCCCCCAGGGGCCCAGGGACGCTTCTGCCTCTCTGCCCCTTGCCGATGGTCGTTTTTCTCCGAGTTCGATGGTCGTTTTTCTCCGAGTTTGATCAGGCAGACTTCCATGAGGTCTGGCCATGCTGAGAGGGGGGATGCGTCCCGGGGCCCAACTGCCAGGGGCCCCCAGGGGCCCGGGGATGCTTCTGCCTCTCAGCCCCTTGCCGATGGTCGTTTTTCTCCGAGTTTGATCAGGCATACCTCTGTGAGGTCTGGCCTTGCTGAGAGGGAAAAGGCGTCCTGGGGCCCGCCTGCCAGGGGCCCCCAGAGGCCCGGGGACGCTTCTGCCTCTCAGCCCCTTGCCGATGGTCGTTTTTCTCCGAGTTCGATGGTCATTTTTCTCCGAGTTTGATCAGGCAGACTTCCATGAGGTCTGGCCATGCTGAGAGGGGGGAAGCGTCCCGGGGCCCACCCGCCAGGGGCCCCCAGGGGCCCGGGGACGCTTCTGCCTCTAAGCCCCTTGCCGATGGTCGTTTTTCTCCGAGTTCGATCAGGTATACCTCCGTGAGGTCTGGCCATGCTGAGAGGGGAATCGCGTCCCGGGGGCTGCCAGGGACCCCCAGGGGCCCGGGGACGCTTCTGCCTCTCAGCCCCTTGCCGATGGTCGTTTTTCTCCGAGTTCGATGGTTGTTTTTCTCCGAGTTTGATCAGGCAGACTTCCATGAGGTCTGGCCATGCTGAGAGGGGAAAGGCGTCCCAGGGCCCACCTGCCAGGGGCCCCCAGGGGCCCGGGGAAGCTTCTGCCTCTCAGCCCCTTGCCGATGTTTGTTTTTCTCCGAGTTCGATGGTAGTTTTTCTCCGAGTTTGATCAGGCAGTCTTCCATGAGGTCTGGCCATGCTGAGAGGGGGAAGGCGTCCCGGGGCCCACCCGCCAGGGGCCCCCAGGGGCCCGGGGACGCTTCTGCCTCTCAGCCCCTTGCCGATGGTCGTTTTTCTCCGAGTTCGATCAGGTATACCTCCGTGAGGTCTGGCCATGCTGAGAGGGGAAAGGCGTCTCGGGGGCTGCCAGGGACCCCCAGGGGCCCGGGGACGCTTCTGCCTCTCAGCCCCTTGCCGATGGTCGTTTTTCTCCGAGTTCGATGGTTGTTTTTCTCCGAGTTTGATCAGGCAGACTTCCATGAGGTCTGGCCATGCTGAGAGGGGGAAGGCGTCCCGGGACCCACCCGCCAGGGGCCCCCAGGGGCCCGGGGACGCTTCTGCCTCTCAGCCCCTTGCCGATGGTCGTTTTTCTCCGAGTTTGATCAGGCATACCTCCGTGAGGTCTGGCCATGCTGAGAGGGGAAAGGCGTCCCAGGGCCCGCCTGCCAGGGGCCCCCAGGGGCCCGGCGAAGCTTCTGCCTCTCAGCCCCTTGCCGATGTTTGTTTTTCTCCGAGTTCGATGGTAGTTTTTCTCCGAGTTTGATCAGGCAGACTTCCATGAGGTCTGGCCATGCTGAGAGGGGGAAGGCGTCCCGGGGCCCACCCGCCAGGGGCCCCCAGGGGCCCGGGGAAGCTTCTGCCTCTCAGCCCCTTGCCGATGGTCGTTTTTATCAGGGTTCGATGGTCGTTTTTCTAAGAGTTTGATGAGGCAGACTTCCATGAGGTCTGGCCATGCTGAGAGGGGGAAGGCGTCCTGGGGCCGACCCGCCAGGGGCCCCCAGGGGCCCGGGGACGCTTCTGCCTCTCAGCCCCTTGCCGATGGTCGTTTTTCTCCAAGTTCGATCAGGCATACCTCCGTGAGGTCTGGCCATGCTGAGAGGGGAAAGGCGTCCCAGGGCCCGCCTGCCAGGGGCCCCCAGGGGCCCGGGAACAATCCTGCCTCTCAGCCCCTTGCCGATGGTCCGTTTTCTCCGAGTTTGATCAGGCACAGACCTCCGTGAGGTCTGGCCATGCTGAGGGGGGGAAGGTGTCCTGGGGACCGCCTGCCAGGGGCCCCCAGGGGCCCGTGGACACTTCTGCCTCTTGGCCCCTTGCCGATGGTTGTTTTTTCCGAGTTTGATCAGGCAGACTTCCATGAGGTCCGGCCATGCTGAGAGGAGGGGAGGCATCCCGGGGCCTGCCTGCCAGGGGCCCCCAAGATCCCGAGGAAGCTCCTGCCTCTCAGCCCCTTGCCGATGGTCGTTTTTCTCCAAATTTGATCAGGCATACCTCCGTGAGGTCTGGCCATGCAGAGAGGGGAAGGTCGTCCTGGGGCCCACCCGCCAGGGGCCCCCAGGGGCCCGTGGACGCTTCTGCCTCTCGGCCCCTTGTTGATGGTTGTTTTTATCAGGGTTCAATGGTCGTTTTTCTCCGAGTTTGATCAGGCAGACTTCCATGAGGTGTGGCCATGCTTAGAGGCGGAAGGCATCCCGGGGTCCGCCAGCCAGGGGCACTCAGGGGCCCGGGGACGCTCCTGCCTCTCAGCCCCTTGCCGATGGTCCTTTTTCTCCGAGTTTGATCAGGCGCATGTTCATGGGGCACCCGGTGCTAAATCATTCGTAGACGATCTGGGTCAGGGTTTCGTAAGTAGCAGAGAAGCTACCTCGCTGCGATCTATTGAAAGTCATCCTCTGAGCCAAGCTTTTGTCTCTTTCCGTGCGTGGGCGCCCGTGGAAGCCTCCCTCCATCACACCCAGGGGTGGGTCCCTCTGCCGCCTGGCCGGCGGGAGGGATGCGGAGGGGTAACGTGGGCCTGTGGGAGGCTGCCTCCACCACGTGCCCTTCAGCAGGGGGGCCTCCCCCTCCCGTCCCTGCCCCACCGGGGTGCGGGGATGGGGGCCACACCTTCCCTTGCGGGTCAGCAGGGTGACCAGATGGCCTGGGCCGCCGCCGGGCGGGCCTCCGCTTCCCACTGCTGCATGGGCAAGTCGAGCAGGGAGGCAAACAGCAGCAGCGCCTGGCCACCCTCGCTGGACTGCAAGGGCGACTGGGTACAGCATCCTCCCAGGCCATCCGGGCGCTGGGTCGTCCTGGGTCATCTGGCTGCCTGGCTGCGCGACCAGATTGCCCTGCGGGCAGGGTGACCAGATGGCCCTGTGGGCTGGGCGACCAGATGGCCCTGCGGGCTGGCGGCCGGGCTAACTCCAACTTTTGTCCTTCCCCTAGGTTCTGTAAGCCCCCACTACGTGGGGGCTTAATAGTCAACAAAAATGGGCTCCCCGGGCAGGCCGTCGGGGAGAGGACGTGGCCTGGGCTTAACCCTCCTTGGTTCCGGCCCAGGGTCTGGGTTCTGGGGACAGGGGGGTCCACCGGGAGGCTCTCCCCGGGCCCGGCTAGGGTTGGTAGGCTGGGCCTGGGGCCTGAGCTCCGTCCTGCAAGCCGGCCGAGGTTCCGGGCGTTCATCAGGGCCAAGGGAGGCTCTCCCCGGGCTGGCTAGGGTTTTGGAAGCAGGGACCGGGCCCGGGGCTTGAGCTCCGTCCGGTAGGCTATGGGGTTGCTGGAGCCTCCCCGTCCCGCAAGCCGGCCGAGGTTCCGGGCGTTCATCAGGGCCAAGGGAGGCTCTCCCCGGCCTGGCTAGGGTTTTGGAAGCAGGGACCGGGAGCGGGCCCGGGGCTTGAGCTCCGTACGGCCGGCCATGGGTTTGCTGGAGCTTCCCCGTGCTGCAAGCCGGCCGGGGTTCCAGGCGTTCATCCGAGCCAAGGGAGGCTCTTTCTCCGGCCTGGCTAGGGTTTCAGAAGCAGGGACCGGGAGCAGGCCCGGGGCTTGAGCCCCGTCCGGCAGGGCCTGGTGGTGTGGCAATACCCCTCCGTCCTGCAGCCCTGGAGCCCCCGGAACCCTGGAGCCCCCGGAGCCCTGGAGCCCCCCTGGAGCCCTGGAGCCCCCCTGGAGCCCTGCAGCCCTGCAGCCCTGCAGCCCTGCAGCCCTGTAGCCCCGGAGCCCGGGAGCCATGGAGCCCCCGAGGAGCCCTGCAGCCCCCAAGGAGCCCTGCAGCCCCGGAGCCCTGCAGCCCTGGAGCACCCGGAGCCCTGGAGCCCCCGGAGCCCTACAGCCCCTGGAGCCCTGGAGCCCCCCCGGAGCCCTGCAGCCCTGAAGCCCTGCAGCCCTGGAGCCCTGGGCCCCCGAGGAGCCCTGCATCCCCAGAGCCCTGCATGCCCGGGGCAGGCAGATTGGAGTCATTTCGGTCCCGGCCATCTGGTCGCCCCTCTCGCCTCGGCCATCTGGTCGCCCAAAAAATGCTTTTCTATGGGGCGACTAGATGGCCGGACTTCCCTGAAAGTCCCTATGAGATGCCATTCGCCTCCCGGATCCCAGCCAGGGCTCCAGGAGGACAGGCACGTTTGCGCCCTGGGTCCCCTCTGTCACCTCGAGTGCACAGATTACAAGAAAGGGGGGTAATTTTCCTCTGGATTAGTAGGTGCAAAGGTATACCCAAACACCCTCCCAAGTCTGGTGGTTCCCTGCTGGGGACCAGATGGGCGATGCCCGGGAACACCTCCCAGGCATCCGGGGCTCCCTCCTCCGGGCCGCAGAGTGGCAAAGTACCCGGGAAAGGCTCCATGGGTCCTGGGCCCTGGAGCCCTGGAGCCCTGCTGCCCTGGAGCCCAGCAGCCCCGGAGCCCTGCAGCCCTCCGAGCCGTGGAGCTCTGCAGTCCCCGAGCCCTACAGCCCCAGAGCCCCGGAGCCCTGCAGCTCCTGAGCCCTACAGGCCCGAGGCAGGCAGATTGGCATCCTTTCGGTCCCGGCCATCAGGTCGCCCCTCTCGCCTCGGCCATCTGGTCGCCCGCAATTCTTTCCTATGGGGCGACTAGATGGCCGGACTTCCCTGGAAGTCCCTATGAGGTGCCATTCGCCTCCCGGATCCCATCCTGGGCTCCAGGAGGTCGGGCACTTTTGTGCCCTGGGTCCCCTCTGTCACCTCGAGTGCACGGATTACAAGAAAGGGGGGTAATTTTCCTCCGGATTAGTAGGTGCAAGGGTATGCCCAAACACCCTCCCAGGTCTGGTGGTTCCCTGCTGGGGACCAGATGGGCGATGCCCGGGGAACACCTCCCAGGCATCCGGGGCTCCCTCCTCCGGGCCGCAGAGTGGCAAAGTACCCGGGATAGGCTCCATGGGTCCTGGGCCCTGGAGCCCTGCTGCCCTGGAGCCCAGCAGCCCTGGAGCCCCGGAGCCCTGCAGCCCTGGAGCCCTGGAGCCCTGGAGCCCTGGAGCCCCGGAGCCCTGCAGCCCCCCGAGCCATGGAGTCCTGCAGTCCCGAGCCCTGCAGCCCCGGAGCCCTGCAGCTCCTGAGCCCTACAGGCCCGAGGCAGGCAGATTGGCGTCCTTTCGGTCCCGGCCATCAGGTCGCCCCTCTCGCCTCGGCCATCTGGTCGCCCGCTATTCTTTCCTATGGGGCGACTAGATGGCCGGACTTCCCTGGAAGTCCCTATGAGGTGCCATTCGCCTCCCGGATCCCATCCTGGGCTCCAGGAGGTCGGGCACTTTTGTGCCCTGGGTCCCCTCTGTCACCTCGAGTGCACGGATTACAAGAAAGGGGGGTAATTTTCCTCCGGATTAGTACGTGCAAGGGTATGCCCAAACACCCTCCCGGGGCTGGTGGTCCCTGGTGGGGACCAGATGAGCGATGCCCGGGCAGCACCTCCCAGGCATTCGGGGCTCCCTCCTCCGGGCCGCAGAGTGGGAAAGTACCCGGGACGGGCTCCATGGGTCCCGGGCCCTGGAGCCCCGGAGCCCTGGAGCCCTGCTGCCCTGAAGCCCCAGAGCCCTGGAGCCCTTTAGCACTGGAGCCCTGGAGCCCTGGAGCCCTGGAGCCCTGCAGCCCCGGAGCCCTGCAGCCCCCCGAGCCGTGGAGCCCTGCAGTCCCCGAGCCCTGCATCCCTGCAGCCCCAGAGCCCCGGAGCCCCGGAGCCCTGGAGCCCTGCAGCTCCTGAGCCCTAAAGGCCTGGGGCAGGCAGATTGGCGTCATTTCGGTCCCGGCCATCTGGTCGCCCCTCTCGCCACGGCCATCTGGTCGCCCGCAATGCTTTCCTATGGGGCGACTAGATGGCCGGATTTCCCTGGAAGTCCCTATGAGATGCCATTCGCCTCCCGGATCTGAGACAGGGCTCCAGGAGGTCGGGCACGTTTGCGCCCTGGGTCCCCTCTGTCACCTCGAGTGCACAGATTACAAGAAAGGGGGGTAATTTTCCTCCGGATTAGTAGGTGCAAGGGTATGCCCAAACACCCTCCCAGGTCTGGTGGTTCCCTGCTGGGGACCAGATGGGCGATGCCCGGGAACACCTCCCAGGCATCCGGGGCTCCCTCCTCCGGGCCGCAGAGTGGCAAAGTACCCGGGAAAGGCTCCATGGGTCCTGGGCCCTGGAGCCCTGGAGCCCTGCTGCCCTGGAGCCCAGCAGCCCCGGAGCCCTGCAGCCCTGGAGCCCTGGAGCCCTGGAGACCCGGAGCCCTGCAGCCCTCCGAGCCGTGGAGCCCTGCAGTCCCCGAGCCCTACAGCCCCAGAGCCCCGGAGCCCTGCAGCTCCTGAGCCCTACAGGCCCGAGGCAGGCAGATTGGCGTCCTTTCGGTCCCGGCCATCAGGTCGCCCCTCTCGCCTCGGCCATCTGGTCGCCCGCAATTCTTTCCTATGGGGCGACTAGATGGCCGGACTTCCCTGGAAGTCCCTATGAGGTGCCATTCGCCTCCCGGATCCCATCCTGGGCTCCAGGAGGTCGGGCACTTTTGTGCCCTGGGTCCCCTCTGTCACCTCAAATGCACGGATTACAAGAAAGGGGGGTAATTTTCCTCCGGATTAGTACGCGCAAGGGTATGCCCAAACACCCTCCCGGGGCTGGTGGTTCCTGCTGGGGACCAGATGAGCGATGCCCGGGCAGCACCTCCCAGGCATTCGGGGCTCCCTCCTCCGGGCCGCAGAGTGGGAAAGTACCCGGGACGGGCTCCATGGGTCCCGGGCCCTGGAGCCCCGGAGCCCTGGAGCCCTGCTGCCCTGAAGCCCCAGAGCCCTGGAGCCCTGCAGCACTGGAGCCCTGGAGCCCTGGAGCCCTGGAGCCCTGCTGCCCTGGAGCCCAGCAGCCCCGGAGCCCTGCAGCCCTGGAGCCCTGGAGCCCTGGAGCCCTGGAGCCCTGGAGCCCTGGATCCCCGGAGCCCTGCAGCCCCCCGAGCCGTGGAGTCCTGCAGTCCCCGAGCCCTGCAGCCCCGGAGCCCTGCAGCTCCTGAGCCCTACAGGCCCGAGGCAGGCAGATTGGCGTCCTTTCGGTCCCGGCCATCAGGTCGCCCCTCTCGCCTCGGCCATCTGGTCGCCCGCAATTCTTTCCCATGGGGCGAATAGATGGCCGGACTTCCCTGGAAGTCCCTATGAGGTGCCATTCGCCTCCCGGATCCCATCCTGGGCTCCAGGAGGTCGGGCACTTTTGTGCCCTGGGTCCCCTCTGTCACCTCGAGTGCACGGATTACAAGAAAGGGGGGTCATTTTCCTCCGGATTAGTACGTGCAAGGGTATGCCCAAACACCCTCCCGGGGCTGGTGGTCCCTGCTGGGGACCAGATGAGCGATGCCCGGGCAGCACCTCCCAGGCATTCGGGGCTCCCTCCTCCGGGCCGCAGAGTGGGAAAGTACCCGGGACGGGCTCCATGGGTCCCGGGCCCTGGAGCCCCGGAGCCCTGGAGCCCTGCTGCCCTGAAGCCCCAGAGCCCTGGAGCCCTTTAGCACTGGAGCCTGGGAGCCCTGGAGCCCTGGAGCCCCCCGGAGCCGTGGAGCCCTGCAGTCCCCGAGCCCTGCATCCCTGCAGCCCCAGAGCCCCGGAGCCCCGGAGCCCTGGAGCCCTGCAGCTCCTGAGCCCTAAAGGCCCGGGGCAGGCAGATTGGCGTCATTTCGGTCCCGGCCATCTGGTCGCCCCTCTCGCCACGGCCATCTGGTCGCCCGCAATGCTTTCCTATGGGGCGACTAGATGGCCGGATTTCCCTGGAAGTCCCTATGAGATGCCATTCGCCTCCCGGATCCGAGACAGGGCTCCAGGAGGTCGGGCATGTTTGCGCCCTGGGTCCCCTCTGTCACCTCGAGTGCACAGATTACAAGAAAGGGGGGTAATATTCCTCCAGATTAGTAGGTGCAAGGGTATGCCCAAACACCCTCCCAGGTCTGGTGGTTCCCTGCTGGGGACCAGATGGGCGATGCCCGGGAACACCTCCCAGGCATCCGGGGCTGCCTCCTCCGGGCCGCAGAGTGGCAAAGTACCCGGGAAAGGCTCCATGGGTCCTGGGCCCTGGAGCCCTGGAGCCCTGCTGCCCTGGAGCCCAGCAGCCCCGGAGCCCTGCAGCCCTGGAGCCCTGGAGCCCTGGAGCCCCGGAGCCCTGCAGCCCCCGAGCCATGGAGTCCTGCAGTCCCCGAGCCCTGCAGCCCCGGAGCCCTGCAGCTCCTGAGCCCTACAGGCCCGAGGCAGGCAGATTGGCGTCCTTTCGGTCCCGGCCATCAGGTCGACCCTCTCGCCTCGGCCATCTGGTCACCCGCAATTCTTTCCTATGGGGCGACTAGATGGCCGGACTTCCCTGGAAGTCCCTATGAGGTGCCATTCGCCTCCTGGATCCCATCCTGGGCTCCAGGAGGTCGGGCACTTTTGTGCCCTGGGTCCCCTCTGTCACCTCGAGTGCACGGATTACAAGAAAGGGGGGTAATTTTCCTCCGGATTAGTAGGTGCAGGGGTATGCCCAAACACCCTCCCGGGGCTGGTGGTTCCCTGCTGGCACCAGATGAGCAATGCCCGGGCAGCACCTCCCAGGCATTCGGGGCTCCCTCCTCCGGGCCTGAGAGTGGGAAAGTACCCGGGACGGGCTCCATGGGTCCTGGGCCCTGGAGCCCCGGAGCCCCGGAGCCCTGCTGCCCTGAAGCCCCAGAGCCCTGGAGCCCCGCAGCCCTGGAGCCCTGCAGCCCCGGAGCCCTGCAGCCCCCAGAGCCGTGGAGCCCTGCAGTCCCCCAGCCCTGCATCCCTGCAGCCCCAGAGCCCTGCAGCCCTGGAGCCCTGGAGCCCTGGAGCCCTGGAGCCCCGGAGCCCTGCAGCCCCCCGAGCCGTGGAGCCCTGCAGTCCCCGAGCCCTGCAGCCCCGGAGCCCCGGAGCCCTGCAGCTCCTGAGCCCTACAGGCCCTAGGCAGGCAGATTGGCGTCCTTTCGGTCCCGGCCATCAGGTCGCCCCTCTCGCCTCGGCCATCTGGTCGCCCGCAATTCTTTCCTATGGGGCGACTAGATGGCCGGACTTCCCTGGAAGTCCCTATGAGGTGCCATTCGCCTCCCGGATCCCATCCTGGGCTCCAGGAGGTCGGGCACTTTTGTGCCCTGGGTCCCCTCTGTCACCTCGAGTGCACGGATTACAAGAAAGGGGGGTAATTTTCCTCCAGATTAGTAGGTGCAAGGGTATGCCCAAACACCCTCCCGGGGCTGGTGGTTCCCTGCTGGGGACCAGATGAGCGATGCCCGGGCAGCACCTCACAGGCATTCGGGGCTCCCTCCTCCGGGCCGAAGAGTGGGAAAGTACCCGGGACGGGCTCCATGGGTCCCGGGCCCTGGAGCCCCGGAGCCCCGGAGCCCTGGAGCCCTGCTGCCCTGAAGCCCCAGAGCCCTGCAGCCCTGGAGCCCTGGAGCCCTGGAGCCCTGGAGCCCTGCAGCCCCGGAGCCCTGCAGCCCCCCGAGCCATGGAGCCCTGCAGTCCCCGAGCCCTGCATCCCTGCAGCCCCAGAGCCCCGGAGCCCCGGAGCCCTGGAGCTGACGTAAATAATTAATTTACTCTCTTAATTTCTATGCAGGTAAGTACTTAATCAATAATAACTCAATCAGAAGGAAAGAAAACAGAGTCCGTGGTGTAAGAGTTTCTAAGGGTTTTATTCCTCATAAAGGAATCAGGATATCATGTTCTGACCACCACACAGGGTGTCAGAAGGGATAGATGAGCGCGCTACATTTTATTAACAGTACATAGCTTATATACTTATTTCATTCCATAAGTAATAGTGCAAGAGGCGTAACAGCTGAGAGAAGACAAGATAACAATATTACACGTGGTACATGTGCGTAATCAAGAGGCGTGAACTAGAGGTGTGTTCTGGAAACGTCACTGATAGGTGTCACAGAGGGGTGGCACTAACAGAATATGTGGCAATGTCAGCAGAAATCGGAAGCTTGAATGCGCGCGCAGCTGCATGACGTGTAACTGGAGGGGTGCAGGGGACTTGACATTTACACTGATGGAAAGAGACAGAAGTCTGGCATGTCAGATCAACTTGTGCTTCTATCATATCTGATATCTGATGTTTAGGAACTAAGCTATCTGGGCAGAAAGGTCTCTAGAGCAGAAGCTATTCTATACTTGCTGTGAGTGCGTGTATAAGCGCCTGAGTGTCTGTATGAGAAGCGTGGGGGCATGGGGCCTTCCATGGAAGCATGGCAACAGAGGCTATGAATTACTTGCATAGAGACAGGTCGGCCCTTTAGCCCTGTAGCTGAGGAAGGATGTTTACTGAAGCTAGCAGGCTGGAATGTATTTTCGGGGAGGGAAACAGATAACTCGAAGGTTATAGTCAATCTTGGCAGGCAGCAGGCTGAGCTGAGCACGGAGGGCCGCGCTAGAAGTAAGTCAGAGTTCACGGATACGGGGGCTGCCTGGGCAGAGATTTCTCGGAGTCAGAAGCCAGAAAAGAGGCTCGGTGGCAGAGATTTAGGGCCTACTTCAGCCAGGGCTGAAAAACGTAGGAGTACACTACAAAAAGACGTTGGCATAGCATACTTAGGAACGGACCATCCAACCCATCCATGGTGGGTCTGAAAGAGGACAAGTTAACGTTGGACGCAAATGTATTTGCGTCTTCATAGCTGGCACAGGAGGGAAGTTACATGCACTTTAACTCGTACATGGAGTCGGTGGGGTACTCGCTAGGGAACACAACTTGACCATAATATTTATATTACCTCATTCCCTCCTTGTTCCCTACGGACCCTTCATGATATATCGATCCTCATAAATCGATCGGTTTGTTCTTGTAACATTATATGTTCGTCTTTCTTTCTTTGACTGTTTGAGAGACAACTGGAATGCTCAATGCAGGATGTGGCACACAGTCCACAAATCGCTGGCCCACACTGCAAGCACAGGCAGCAGCTGAATACTATAACAAGGCCAATGCCTAGGAAGGATAAGATCTTCCATCCCCAAGCTGTTAACGTAGTCCAGAACCAACCGGACCAAGTCCAGGTGCCTGGATTCTGATGTATCTGATTTGCAATTTTATGTAGACGAGTAATAGCTTGATAGACAGATGGTGCATTTTGTGGAATGAAAACACAGCAGCTTGACCCGATGACCTTACAGGCTCCACCTCTATCTGCCAAGATGACGTCAATTACAAGACGATTCTGAAGAACAACAACCCGCATAGCGGACTGCTCTTCTGTTAGGTTACCTAAGGCGGAAGTAGTTTCATTTACTACGGCTTCAAGTGTTCTAGTTAATCTGCGAATTAATTTACTATTCTGGACAGGGCCTAAAAAGAAAAAGAATCCTTTATTAAAGTCAGTGTACTGTTCCCATGCCGTTTCTGTGTAATCGACAAGGGGGGCATCTCTTCTGGGTCTATTCTTTACTAGATTGCTATTTCTATGGTAATCAGAAGGAGCTAGAAAGACAGGTGGCAGGAGGAATGCAATGTAACAGGTACCATCCCAATCTGGAGGTAGGCGAATGTATGCGGTATGACCACAAACAAAGTAAGAATGACTGATAGCTTTGAAAGATGATTTTCCATCATCACTGAATTCAACCACAGTAGTGCATTTACTATGACCTAAGTGTACTGAACCTTTCTTCTTGATACATAATTCACCAGTGACTGGCAGTACTGACATAATAGGTAGAATTGGTGTGGCTTCGGATTCGACAGTAAGAATCATAAGGCTAATTGTATAATTACCTAATCCATATACTTCATTTTCTAGATCAGTTCCTATTCTAATGGGGAGTCCCTCCTTATCCGGGTAACAGACGTCTAGTAGGACCAAGTTCAGGTTTCCCCAAACCCAACCCCCATCGAAAACAGCAATGTTAGGATCTAGAGAATTAATTATCTTAAACCATGCTCCACAGGAGCCATTGTGAGTGAACGGATACGGAAAGAGAGGCAGGGCACCCTTGTAATTCTGGTAGGGAGGGAGTCGGCCACATATCCAGCAATTTGTAGCATTGTTAGTTTGATGAGAATGATGTAACATACTAATGAATGTATTGTTGCGCAGCGCAAGTCTGTAAGAAAGCTCATGAGGAGGTAACTCACTAAAAGTGTGTTCAGCAGAGACATTGTAAGCAGATTGTTCACGCTTGAAAATAGGATAGTATATAGATAACAAGATGCTAGCAATAATGATTAGTATACTGAGAATGAACATGATTATTAGTGTCACTATACAGTGACTACGAAGTGATTTGCAATATGTTCTTTTCTTTTCCTCTCTCTCTCTAACTCGATCTAGGGGATACATGTCAGAAACTATTTAACCGATTCACCTAGGGGAGGACTTAAACAATTAAACTGTCTGACTTGCTAGATCGTAATTTCATACAGTATTGTTCTTGAGGAGTCTTTTCTCTTTTAACTTCGGTAAAGTCTTTGGGATCACAGTCTCTGGTGGGGGTGGGTGTGTCTTGTTCCGGTTTCAGTCCTGGGAATGTTTTGATATGGCTTAGGTGGACCCACCCCTTTCTGCCCTCCAACTTGACTGCGGTCTTCGTTGTTAGAAGAACGATCTTTGGAGATTTCCAGCGGGGCTCCAACGGACTTTTCCTGTCGAAGTTTCGGACTAAAACAACGTCTCCGGGGCGGACATCATGCTCCTTCACATCGGTGTTGTCAGGGAAGGCTGCGGCAACCTGTGAACGACATGATTGGAGTGCAGACATCAAGGAGGCAAGGTAATCTGTCAACATATTAGAATCAACATCGGTTATCTTTTTAGGAATGGGCGTCCCCCACATATTCGGTGGTCTGCCAAAGACCACTTCGTACGGAGATAACCCTGATCTCGAATGGGCGACCATCCTCATATAGAATAGTGCCACCGGCAGGGCGACTATCCAGTCGACCCCTTTGTCCTGACATATTTTGGCAAGGCGAATCTTTAATGTCTGATTATGCCTTTCTACAAGGCCTGCTGCTTCTGGATGTCGGACACAATGGAACTTCCACTGGTATCCCAGTAACAAGGAAACTTCTTTCATTAGGGCAGACGAGAATGGCTGACCGTTATCTGAGTACACGACACGGGGCAAGCCGTACCGTGGGAAAAATTCACGAACCAACTGTTTGGCAGTGGTCGGAGCAGTGTAATCTGGGACTGGGTATGCTTCGGTCCAGCGGGACAGAGCACAGACAACTACGAGAACATATTTAAATCCTCGACAACGGTCCATCTGGATATAATCCATCTGGAGGACTTCAAAAGGGTGATCGGGAGGATGAAATCCACCTTGCTCTACAGGGACGCTTTTACCTGGATTGAACTGACAACAGATCATGCAAGTACGCACTTTCTGTTTTGCGGCTGCTCGTAAGTGTTTATTGTACCAGAGATTTTGCAAACTGTCTAGCATTGCTTTCTCTCCCAGGTGGGCAGGACTATGTGCTGTATTTATCATGACTTGAACCATAGAGTCAGGGAGAAACCATGTAGATTTTCCCTTCGTCATCCAACCTTGATCTGTCTGGACCCCTCCTAGTTCGATCCATTTCTTTATTTCGTCTGTAGTAGCATGTGTCTGAATGTCAATAACATCTAGTGTGGGATCCCTGACTGTCATACAGTTTGTCGGATCTGTTGTCTTTGTCGTGTCAATTGTCTGAGTGTGAGTCAGTGCGGTATGTTTTGCTGTCTGATCTGCCAGGTCATTACCCTGGGAAACAGAATCTGTGACTTTAGTATGTGCTTTACACTTCATGACTGAAATGGCTGAAGGCAGATGTATTGCTTCTAGTAGTGCTTGAATGAGAGGACCATGCTGTATCTTTGTACCATGAGAGGTCAGAAAACCTCGTTCTTGCCAGAGCATGCCGAAGTCGTGTACGACTCCGAACGCATAATGGGAATCTGTGTATATGTTAACATTTCTGTTTTTCGCTATAATACAGGCTTGGGTCAGAGCGATGAGCTCTGCTGCTTGGGCAGACAGTGTATCAATACGATGTGTTTCTTTAACTTCAGTTTCAGTGGTCACGGCGTACGCGGCCACTAACTCTCCTGTACCTGTTCTCATGCATGAACCGTCCACATAAAGTGTCAGGTCTGGATTTGTCAACGGAACATCTGTTAAGTCTCGTCTAGGCTTTGTTACTGCATTAATTATTTCTATACAATCATGTGAGGCTGGATCTGTCATACTTGTGGGTAACAGTGTTGCTGGATTTAAGATGCTGCAGCGTCTGATTTCTATGTGTGGCTGGAATAGTGTTAATTCATAACCTGTCAATCGTGCTATAGTCAAGTGTTGAGTCTGGGTTCTGTTTAGCAAAACCTCTACAGAATGTGGAACTTGTACTGTTAACTGATGACCTAGAACAATTGAATCGCTTTGTCTGATTGCTAATGCTGTTGCTGCTACTGACTTTAAGCATGCAGGGAGTGCTTGGGCTACTGAATCCAATGTACTAGAAAAATAAGCGCAAGGCTTATGTGAACCTGCTTGATCTTGAGTGAGGACAGACAATGCTGTACCGTCACGTTCTGTAACAAAAAGTGTAAACGGTTTGCTGTAACATGGTGTCGCTAAAACGGGTGCTTGGCATAAAGCTTTCTTTAATTCCTCAAAGGCTTGTGTGTGTTCCTGAGTCCAAGAGAGGACAGTCGAAGTCGCTGCCTCCTGTGTCGTTAACTGGATGAGTGGTTTAGCTAGAAATGCATATTGAGGAATCCATTGTCTGCAGTACGAAGTGAGGCCTATGAAGGCCCGTACTTCCTTTTGTGACTGGGGTCGGGGCATGTTTACAATTAACTGAATGCGATCGGGAGTGAGCTGTCTCCCCACTTTGGACAGCAAGTGACCCAAGTATACAACTTGCTGAACACAGAATTGTAGCTTCGAAGGAGACACCTTGTGTCCCTTGTCGGCCAGAAAATGCAAAACTATCAGAGATGCTTGTTCACATTCGGGTTCACTTTGTGCGGTGATCAGCAGATCATCGACGTACTGTAGTAAGGCTGTATTAACTGGCATTTGGATACTATCTAGTTGTCTTTTCAGTGCTTGACTATAGATGCTGGGGCTTTCTGTAAATCCTTGAGGTGCGCGGGAAAATTTGAAACTTCGTCCATTTAAACTGAATCCGAAGAGATATTGGCTCTCCGGGTCAATGGGTACACTGAAGAAGGCGTTCTTGAGATCTATTACAGTAAAGAACGTCGCTTCTGAATCAATAGCAGTTAACAGGGTGGAGATATCGGGGACCACAGGATACTGTGGTACAATGCATTTGTTCAGTTCTCGAAGATCAATCACCAACCGGTATACTGGTGGTGCATTGGGGTCTGTACGCTTAAGAATTGGAATGATGGGTGAATTACAGATATTGGAGTCGGTCTCTACGACCACTCCCTGGGCGATAAGCTCTTCAATGATTTTCAGTAAAGCCACTACAGCATCGGGTGGTAATTTGTATTGTCTGATTCTGGGTAGAACAACTCCTGACTTGAGTGTAACACGGTATGGTGTGATATGCATACAACCTACATCAGCTGGGCCCTTTGCCCATAAATGGTCTGGTACATTTTTCAGTCTGACATCAAAGTCACGGACAACATAATGACCCTTGAAATCCCTTAGAAAGAGTCTGACTCCCTCCGGGGAACAGCAAATTATGGCTCCTAGAGCCTTCAGTGTTTTGATTCCTAACAGGTTTTCGGGACATGATTTCGTAAGTAACAAATCTGTAACTCGAGATAATGGACCCACAGCTAGTGGTACTGGTTCTGATACTTCATTTACAATAGGCTGTCCTGAAAAACCAAGGGAAACATTCTGTGAGCCTGAGAGGGGTGCCCCTGGAACTTCATTATGACTTATAGTAGTGCGACTTGCCCCTGTGTCAATTAAAAACTTTCTGTCTTTTCCTAATACGTGACTATGTACATAAGGACCTTCTTGATCTACAGGAATTTCAATAAGAGGCAAATCACTTTCCCTCCCTAGGCTGTTTCATGTATAACGCTGATAATCCGGATATGCCGACTGGGCATACTGGTACATTTGTTGTGAGACTTCTCTAGTTGCGGCAGTGGGCTGTGTCTGAGCATGCTGTGGCTGTGGTACTGCTACTGTCTGTACTGTATGGGACTGATCATGCATAGGCTGTGTATTCTGCATTGGCTGTTCGTTCTGTGAGGTCTGTTGATGACCCTGTTCATGTCTAGGCGGACGCGGTCTTTCTTTAGTTTTACCTGTCTCGATGTTATGTCTCAGGACTGGGCATTCATGTACGTAGTGACCGGGCTGCTTGCAATAATTACATGTCCCTTTAACGGGAGCGGCAGAATGATTGGTCTGAGCCCCACCTTTCCTATGACCCTCGGCTGGAATTGTCTGAGCTACTAACATTTTCATTTTCGTGTCTTTCATACGTTTCTGTTCCTGATCTTGTTCTTCCCTAATTCTATTCTGGTGATATTGTAACATTTGTAACATCTGTGATGGCGTATTTGCCTGCCAAGTGCTTTCAACCTTGTACACTCTATTTTTGACTAGTGGTAGGGCGTTCTCTACTAATTTTGTTACGAAAAGGTGTGGATATGACTCGCTACTAGTTTTTAGACCACTATTGATAATGAAACATTTCTCGAATCTTGAATAAAAATCGCTAGTATCTTCATCTTGTTTCTGTTTACAGGACGAGATTGCGTCCCAATCTTCCTTTCTAGTTGTCAATAATCTTGGCAGAACCTGTACTATTAAACCTGGTAATGCTTTTGTCAGATCCCCAAGGCCTAACCCTGGGACCCGTTTCTTTTCTTCGTCTTCTATCTCCGCCCATGCTATCTTTGACTCTCCCACTTCCCAATCCTTCTCCTTTAATTTCTCGTAAATGCCCGTGGGCAACAGTACTTTTAACATCTTCATAATATCATCATACGTGTAATCTCCCATCAGTAACATGTCTTTAAGCTCTCTGTGGAAACCTGCAGGGTCTTTATCATGGCACGGAACTAATTTCTTCATCTCTAACAGTTCTAACTTAGTCAGTGGTGTGTGAACATACACACGTTTCAGGGTATGATCCTCACCCATAACTGGATGTACTTCTCGTAAGGGATTCTGGCTTTCAATGCCACCACCGCATTGCATGTGGTACATTTTTCTTTCTGGAGGCGGGGCGGGAACATATTCAGGGCTCAGAAAAGTGTTATACTTACGTCGTTGTTCTAGAATTATTTGTATTAATTTGGTACTAAAACCTCTCCATCTATCCATGAGTAGTGCTTCTAATGTTTCGTGTAAGGGACCTGGATCAGAATGATTGTTTCTGAACTTGATGAGGAGGTGCTGAATCATGTATATACCTGCTATTTTCTGCTCTTCTGGGGAAAGGTTCAAGAATGTCTGTACTAACGTGTCGTCATTATATATGTCTGGGTTTTCGGCCCACAACACGGCTGACCGGGCTAGTTCCTGTTCATCCATAGAATTGAGTACATGGTACCCTACTCGATCTCGAAGTCTTTTATCAGTTTCCTGGAACTGATGTTCAGAAGAATTCGGATTTGTTAAAGCGGAGAAAAGAACTCTCTTGCTCTCCGGACGGACACCTTTCCTAAGGTAGTTTCCCCTACCTACATATGCTATAATGTCTGTAGACTTTCCTGATGTCTCATCTTCATTTTCCTCCTCAGAGGAAGTTTTATCAGTTTCTTCCTGGTGTGCAGCTAATACTGCCTTTCTAATTTTCTGGGACATAGCGGCTATGCAAGTCCCCTTGTCATGTTTTGCTTCTGCTATATTTTGGCCCCACTTGTTCAATGCGTCTAACTCACTTTGATCTGTCCCGGGCCTATCTCGTTCTCTTATTACACAATTAATGAAGAATCGTAATATCTGTTTTTGAATGTCAACTTTCTGTTTATACATGGCAGCTTGGACACTGTCGGGGTCTTTCCCTGTCTGTATGAATTTGTATAGTCTGTCGAGGGCTTCCTGCATTCCCACACAGCATAACAAGCTATCGGTGGCAGATCTTAAGCGCAGTGATGCTAATACCATTAGATCGTCTGTTCCGGGTACTGGATCATATCTGCAGAATGACATCCTATCTTTCAATGCCTCAAGCCGGGATGAGTAGTGGGGAGACTGGAAAGGGTTCTGTGTGTCCTTTAAATGCAATCTGTGTGTCGGTGGCGGGGTCTGTAGACCCGCTGTCACACCTCCTGAGGCGGATGCTTGGGCATTATCTCTCCGCGGAGTCTGTATCTGGACTTGAATCTGTCTTTTAGTAAGATCAGGTAGTACTGGTTTCGGTAGATCCGTCTTGAGTGGAGGAAGTGGCGGAGGTGGCGGAACGGGGGAGGTCTGTCGGGGTACCGGCGGAACATTATCTGGGGGCGGAATGCCACCCCCATCCCTGTCAGTAGGCAGGGCGCGAACAGGCAGATTGGTGTAAGCTGGTGCTACATCCTCTAGATATGAATTCAGGAATATGTCTTTAGTAGTTTTATGCATTACTTTAGTTGGAACTAATGGTGTCGGTAAGTTTTTCGGTATCTCTGATTCAGTATCGGATGGGCCATCTGCTGCAAGATACATACCATTTACAAGATTATTTCGGGCACGGTCTATTTGTTCTGTTTTTACTCTGATCCCTTCAGTAACTAATTCGTTTTCTCGTTCTTTATCTGATTCTTTAAGTCTGTCTTCTCTACGGAGTGCTTTGTCGGCACGCTTACGTGATTCCTTACGCCAAAACTCTATGGCGTCCTTCTGAGATTGTCTAGCTTTCTTTTTCCATAATGCTTCTTCTACCCTCATGATGCACTCGGCATCCCACGTTCCGGTAACAGGCCATCTGTGTCTCTCATCTAGGTGCTTGGTGTAATCGGCCCATAAATCTAGATATAATATGGCATCTATGCCGTGTTTTTGATACATTAAATTGCCTGGAGTGTCCCTAGGGGGGATAGGAATTTCTTCCTCTAGTAACCCTTTCCTAGTTCCGATCTGTTTTAACTTGCTGAGGAACGGCATCCTTATTACTGAACGCTAGATCTTTATTCCTTGATACTTTTTGACAGCTGTTATTATATGAACAACACAATAATACACGTTTAAACAGTCACATTCATACCACGACATTAATCACATGAAAACATTGAAGACATAGCTAACTGAATGTACTGCTCCACAGTACGGATACACTGCTGTAACAGTGCAAAAATTCGGAAGACTCGATATACTGCTAAACAGTACAGATACACTGCCTAAAAACAGTGCAGACCGGACTTGCGTACCCAAACCCGTCTAGATACGACCCAGCAATGGTACTCACCGGGAAGCACGGAAACAGAAGGCCTCGGAAAACTCGACTGGGCTCGACTCGGAACTTCGGAAAACTTCGGAAAACTTCGGAAAACTGGTGGGCCTCTTCACACCTCGGACCTTGCTTCTTTCGGCTGGGCTCTGGTCGGGATCCTCCGCACTCCTCACCGCCTCGTCTGGGCACTGATCGCAGTCCTCGTCACCTCCGTGGGTCAGAGGGGGATGCAGGAAATCCTGCCAGTACACGTGTAGTCCGTCTAACTGATGGCAGGGGACACGGATTGCAACGCACCTTCCGGCGCGTGAGGTGGGGGAGGGGTCCCTATTCGGGCGCCAAAATGACGTAAATAATTAATTTACTCTCTTAATTTCTATGCAGGTAAGTACTTAATCAATAATAACTCAATCAGAAGGAAAGAAAACAGAGTCCGTGGTGTAAGAGTTTCTAAGGGTTTTATTCCTCATAAAGGAATCAGGATATCATGTTCTGACCACCACACAGGGTGTCAGAAGGGATAGATGAGCGCGCTACATTTTATTAACAGTACATAGCTTATATACTTATTTCATTCCATAAGTAATAGTGCAAGAGGCGTAACAGCTGAGAGAAGACAAGATAACAATATTACACGTGGTACATGTGCGTAATCAAGAGGCGTGAACTAGAGGTGTGTTCTGGAAACGTCACTGATAGGTGTCACAGAGGGGTGGCACTAACAGAATATGTGGCAATGTCAGCAGAAATCGGAAGCTTGAATGCGCGCGCAGCTGCATGACGTGTAACTGGAGGGGTGCAGGGGACTTGACATTTACACTGATGGAAAGAGACAGAAGTCTGGCATGTCAGATCAACTTGTGCTTCTATCATATCTGATATCTGATGTTTAGGAACTAAGCTATCTGGGCAGAAAGGTCTCTAGAGCAGAAGCTATTCTATACTTGCTGTGAGTGCGTGTATAAGCGCCTGAGTGTCTGTATGAGAAGCGTGGGGGCATGGGGCCTTCCATGGAAGCATGGCAACAGAGGCTATGAATTACTTGCATAGAGACAGGTCGGCCCTTTAGCCCTGTAGCTGAGGAAGGATGTTTACTGAAGCTAGCAGGCTGGAATGTATTTTCGGGGAGGGAAACAGATAACTCGAAGGTTATAGTCAATCTTGGCAGGCAGCAGGCTGAGCTGAGCACGGAGGGCCGCGCTAGAAGTAAGTCAGAGTTCACGGATACGGGGGCTGCCTGGGCAGAGATTTCTCGGAGTCAGAAGCCAGAAAAGAGGCTCGGTGGCAGAGATTTAGGGCCTACTTCAGCCAGGGCTGAAAAACGTAGGAGTACACTACAAAAAGACGTTGGCATAGCATACTTAGGAACGGACCATCCAACCCATCCATGGTGGGTCTGAAAGAGGACAAGTTAACGTTGGACGCAAATGTATTTGCGTCTTCATAGCTGGCACAGGAGGGAAGTTACATGCACTTTAACTCGTACATGGAGTCGGTGGGGTACTCGCTAGGGAACACAACTTGACCATAATATTTATATTACCTCATTCCCTCCTTGTTCCCTACGGACCCTTCATGATATATCGATCCTCATAAATCGATCGGTTTGTTCTTGTAACATTATATGTTCGTCTTTCTTTCTTTGACTGTTTGAGAGACAACTGGAATGCTCAATGCAGGATGTGGCACACAGTCCACAAATCGCTGGCCCACACTGCAAGCACAGGCAGCAGCTGAATACTATAACAAGGCCAATGCCTAGGAAGGATAAGATCTTCCATCCCCAAGCTGTTAACGTAGTCCAGAACCAACCGGACCAAGTCCAGGTGCCTGGATTCTGATGTATCTGATTTGCAATTTTATGTAGACGAGTAATAGCTTGATAGACAGATGGTGCATTTTGTGGAATGAAAACACAGCAGCTTGACCCGATGACCTTACAGGCTCCACCTCTATCTGCCAAGATGACGTCAATTACAAGACGATTCTGAAGAACAACAACCCGCATAGCGGACTGCTCTTCTGTTAGGTTACCTAAGGCGGAAGTAGTTTCATTTAATACGGCTTCAAGTGTTCTAGTTAATCTGCGAATTAATTTACTATTCTGGACAGGGCCTAAAAAGAAAAAGAATCCTTTATTAAAGTCAGTGTACTGTTCCCATGCCGTTTCTGTGTAATCGACAAGGGGGGCATCTCTTCTGGGTCTATTCTTTACTAGATTGCTATTTCTATGGTAATCAGAAGGAGCTAGAAAGACAGGTGGCAGGAGGAATGCAATGTAACAGGTACCATCCCAATCTGGAGGTAGGCGAATGTATGCGGTATGACCACAAACAAAGTAAGAATGACTGATAGCTTTGAAAGATGATTTTCCATCATCACTGAATTCAACCACAGTAGTGCATTTACTATGACCTAAGTGTACTGAACCTTTCTTCTTGATACATAATTCACCAGTGACTGGCAGTACTGACATAATAGGTAGAACTGGTGTGGCTTCGGATTCGACAGTAAGAATCATAAGGCTAATTGTATAATTACCTAATCCATATACTTCATTTTCTAGATCAGTTCCTATTCTAATGGGGAGTCCCTCCTTATCCGGGTAACAGACGTCTAGTAGGACCAAGTTCAGGTTTCCCCAAACCCAACCCCCATCGAAAACAGCAATGTTAGGATCTAGAGAATTAATTATCTTAAACCATGCTCCACAGGAGCCATTGTGAGTGAACGGATACGGAAAGAGAGGCAGGGCACCCTTGTAATTCTGGTAGGGAGGGAGTCGGCCACATATCCAGCAATTTGTAGCATTGTTAGTTTGATGAGAATGATGTAACATACTAATGAATGTATTGTTGCGCAGCGCAAGTCTGTAAGAAAGCTCATGAGGAGGTAACTCACTAAAAGTGTGTTCAGCAGAGACATTGTAAGCAGATTGTTCACGCTTGAAAATAGGATAGTATATAGATAACAAGATGCTAGCAATAATGATTAGTATACTGAGAATGAACATGATTATTAGTGTCACTATACAGTGACTACGAAGTGATTTGCAATATGTTCTTTTCTTTTCCTCTCTCTCTCTAACTCGATCTAGGGGATACATGTCAGAAACTATTTAACCGATTCACCTAGGGGAGGACTTAAACAATTAAACTGTCTGACTTGCTAGATCGTAATTTCATACGGTATTGTTCTTGAGGAGTCTTTTCTCTTTTAACTTCGGTAAAGTCTTTGGGATCACAGTCTCTGGTGGGGGTGGGTGTGTCTTGTTCCGGTTAGCCCCGGAGCCCCGGAGCCCTGCAGCTCCTGAGCCCTACAGGCCCTAGGCAGGCAGATTGGCGTCCTTTCGGTCCCGGCCATCAGGTCGCCCCTCTCGCCTCGGCCATCTGGTCGCCCGCAATTCTTTCCTATGGGGCGACTAGATGGCCGGACTTCCCTGGAAGTCCCTATGAGGTGCCATTCGCCTCCCGGATCCCATCCTGGGCTCCAGGAGGTCGGGCACTTTTGTGCCCTGGGTCCCCTCTGTCACCTCGAGTGCACGGATTACAAGAAAGGGGGGTAATTTTCCTCCAGATTAGTAGGTGCAAGGGTATGCCCAAACACCCTCCCGGGGCTGGTGGTTCCCTGCTGGGGACCAGATGAGCGATGCCCGGGCAGCACCTCACAGGCATTCGGGGCTCCCTCCTCCGGGCCGCAGAGTGGGAAAGTACCCGGGACGGGCTCCATGGGTCCCGGGCCCTGGAGCCCCGGAGCCCCGGAGCCCTGGAGCCCTGCTGCCCTGAAGCCCCAGAGCCCTGCAGCCCTGGAGCCCTGGAGCCCTGGAGCCCTGGAGCCCTGCAGCCCCGGAGCCCTGCAGCCCCCCGAGCCATGGAGCCCTGCAGTCCCCGAGCCCTGCATCCCTGCAGCCCCAGAGCCCCGGAGCCCCGGAGCCCTGGAGCCCTGGAGCCCTGCAGCTCCTGAGCCCTAAAGGCCCGGGGCAGGCAGATTGGCGTCATTTCGGTCACGGCCATCTGGTCGCCCCTCTCGCCACGGCCATCTGGTCGCCCGCAATGCTTTCCTATGGGGCGACTAAATGGCCGGACTTCCCTGGAAGTCCCTATGAGATGCCATTCGCCTCCCGGATCCCAGCCAGGGCTCCAGGAGGTCGGGCACGTTTGCGCCCTGGGTCCCCTCTGTCACCTCGAGTGCACAGATTACAAGAAAGGGGGTAATTTTCCTCCGGATTAGTAGGTTCAAGGGTATGCCCAAACACCCTCCCAGGTCTGGTGGTTCCCTGCTGGGGACCAGATGGGCGATGCCCGGGGAACACCTCCCAGGCATCCGGGGCTCCCTCCTCCGGGCCGCAGAATGGCAAAGTACCCGGGATAGGCTCCATGGGTCCTGGGCCCTGGAGCCCTGGAGCCCTGCTGCCCTGGAGCCCAGCAGCCCCGGAGCCCTGCAGCCCTGGAGCCCTGCAGCCCCCGAGCCGTGGAGCCCTGCAGTCCCCGAGCCCTGCAGCCCCGGAGCCCCGGAGCCCTGCAGCTCCTGAGCCCTACAGGCCCGAGGCAGGCAGATTGGCGTCCTTTCGGTCCCAGCCATCAGGTCGCCCCTCTCGCCTCGGCCATCTGGTCGCCTGCAATTCTTTCCTATGGGGCGACTAGATGGCCGGACTTCCCTGGAAGTCCCTATGAGGTGCCATTCGCCTCCCGGATCCCATCCTGGTCTCCAGGAGGTTGGGCACTTTTGTGCCCTGGGTCCACTCTGTCACCTCGAGTGCACGGATTACAAGAAAGGGGGGTAATTTTGTTCCGGATTAGTAGGTGCAAGGGTATGCCCAAACACCCTCCCGGGGCTGGTGGTTCCCTGCTGGGGACCAGATGAGCGATGCCCGGGCAGCACCTCACAGGCATTCGGGGCTCCCTCCTCCGGGCCGCAGAGTGGGAAAGTACCCGGGATGGGCTCCATGGGTCCCGGGCCCTGGAGCCCCGGAGCCCCGGAGCCCTGGAGCCCTGCTGCCCTGAAGCCCCAGAGCCCTGGAGCCCTGCAGCCCTGGAGCCCTGCAGCCCCCCGAGCCGTGGAGCCCTGCAGTCCCCGAGCCCTGCATCCCTGCAGCCCCAGAGCCCCGGAGCCCTGGAGCCCTGCAGCTCCTGAGCCCTAAAGGCCCGGGGCAGGCAGATTGGCGTCATTTCGGTCCCGGCCATCTGGTCGCCCCTCTCGCCACGGCCATCTGGTCGCCCGCAATGCTTTCCTATGGGGCGACTAAATGGCCGGACTTCCCTGGAAGTCCCTATGAGATGCCATTCGCCTCCCGGATCCCAGCCAGGGCTCCAGGAGGTCGGGCACGTTTGTGCCCTGGGTCCCCTCTGTCACCTCGAGTGCACAGATTACAAGAAAGGGGGGTCATTTTCCTCCGGATTAGTAGG